>NC_079442.1:25115112-25377612 GCF_903798145.1 Danio aesculapii | reverse complement strand
CCCCACCCCCCGCTGCAATAGAGATACGTTCAGATGCTTCTGACCCATGTCACATGACTTGATCAAAGTACACAGGGGTCAGACGAACCAAAAAAAAAACCCCACACCAGCACCGAATGAATGCAAAGAGAGAAACGACCAGTGACAGTGAGCTGTCTTTGTGTTTTACTGTTTTAGTCTATTATTGTCATAGTAATTATTATCGAGAGAGATTAACGGCAGACGGGCATAAACATTTCATTCGAATCAATCAAACCACGCTGCAGAACTGTTACTTTTGAACAATGTGCGAACAAGTCCAATGCAGTAACCTCAAAACAAAAACCAAGCCTCTTCTCTTAGGTGCACTGAGGCCTGAAACGCTTTTAATCGTGACTTCGCTTTGTGTGGTGTCTCTCTCACTGCTGCTTGACCAGTCCAGAATGGTCATTTTTTCGGGGTCGCTGGATGGTTTTTCCTTTCTGTAGGGGTTCGATGTTTTACATGCTGAAGCCATTGTTGTTTGGTTTGAAGGTTTTGTCATAACGAGTGCCACCATTCAATGTAGTGACTCTCACAATCTGGTCCCAAAGCGGGACCGCAGAATGTAAAGTCTCTTCTTGCCGGCTTTATTTACACACATACGCATATATAGAGAAATTTATTTGTCTGTGTCATTGTTTGTTGTCTTTCAGTTGTCTTTGGACTTTGGTAGACTTCTTCTTTGGCCTTTTTCTATAACGAGGCTGAAGAGTTTTGCCCCCCCCCGACATCCTGTTGTGTCCTTTTTTAATGTTGATTTTTTTTTTTTTGTAAGAAAAGCTTATGCTTGTTCCAGTTGGATGTATTGACATTTGAAATTTTATTTTTTTGGACAGAATACAAAGCAGACGCTGTGGTAATAAACGTATACATCTCTGATTCTCCTGTTTTATTGCTTTTGATCTTATTTCATTCTTAGTTCCTCAGATATTATTAACAGTCTCATATTGATTTAATATGAATAAAATCTCTCGTGAGTGCTAATGGTAAAGTAAATCTAAATCATAGATTACAGGCTAAAAATCCATGAGAAGTGTGGTGTAGTTTAAGCTTGTTTCATCATCCTCTTACTATTTAGTTCAGGCTTGCGTTTGATACCACATTTAAAATGTCACAGAAACTAAATGTATGCAGGTGTGGGTTGTGGACTGGTTCTGTCCCCTGGGGGCCCAAGACTGCCAGGGGCTGCTGAAGCTTTGGCTAGACTGACTGGAGTCCAAAAGTAGTTGAACCGGTGTCCTCAGTGGCACACTTTTAGCTTCTTGAGCTACTATTTACAGGTAGTAAGCCAAAGTGCCACTTATTTAAAGTGACGAAGGATGTAAAAGCCTTACACTTACTGGCCCCTTTATTACATACTCCTGCCTAGTACCTAGTTGGACACCATTTTTGTCTCAATTAACTCCACAAGGTGCTATAAATATTACTCCAAGATTTTGGTCCATATCGATTGGAAGGCTTCACAAAGATTAATTGGCTGCAGATCAATGACGTCAATCCTTAGTTTCGCCACATCTCAAAGGTGCTCTATTGGATTAAAATCTGGTTACAATGGAGGCCATTTAAGTCTAGTTAATTTAGTCATGGTTAAATATATATATACAGTTTGAGATGATTTAGGCTGTTACATAGTGTTATCCTAAAGATGGAATTACTGTAGTCATGAAGGGAAGAAAAGTTTCCACAAGAATACTCAGGTAGGCTGTGGTGTTTAAAGAATACTTAATTGGCACTAAGGGGCCCAAATGTGCCAAGACATCTCCCACAATACTGATGAAAGGATGGAGACATGCTATTTGCACTAAAATATTGACCCAACCATTTTGAACGTCAAAGTAGAAATTGAATCTCATCAAACCAAGCAAACTTTTTCCTATCTTCTGTCGTTCACTTTTGGTGAGTCTGTGTAAACTATCCTCAGTTTGCTTGATCTGCTTCTGTAGCTCATCTTGCTTTAAGTTTGCACGTTGTGTTTAGAAATGATCTTCTGCAGACATCAGTTGTCATGAGTGGCTATTTGGGTTTAGTTTTCTGTCTGCTCAAACCAGTCTGGTCATTTTCCCTCTGAACTCTGTCATCAATAGGACATTTTTCACCTAGAACTGCTGCTCTCAATGGTGCTGAGACGTTCAAAGTACAGAAAGGATCCAAAAACATTCTCAAAACATTCCATCATGACGTCAGTGGTTCAACTGTAATGATACGAAGCTCCATTCGACTTTTGTGTGCCAAATAACTGGCAAAAATGATTTTCTTCACCAATGTATTCTCTTTCATGTCATGTGAGGGTGCGCACTAGTGTTTTTCAGCCAACGGTAAACTCCCAGTGAAAGGTTGATGTGACTATTTTAAAGTTTATGAGGTTGCTTTTACAGCATTGACATCATAATGATTTGATTTATTTCGAACAGAAATATCATGAATAAAAAATCTTTAACAAAAAATACATTTTAACATAGTCGAAATGTAGCGTTATGAAGCAAAAGCTTATTATTTTCCCACTCCATTACCCCACACGTCATCGTCTATTACTTAAACGTATTCTTTTACTTATCTCTTCTTTTTACATGAGACTCATGAGCTTTACATGAGACCTGTTTTATACTTTTGGCACCGTTGACACATTATATGTTTGATTCCATTTGTACATTTACATTTTATTACATAGACCCAAAAAATAGATAGTATTGCGAACAGCCATTAATTGAAATGTCATCATACCTTTCTCATTTTATTCTTTTTCAATCACCTCTTAGATTCCTTTTAATAATATTTATTTATTCAACTTTTTAATTGATTAATATTCTGACATTGTTTGAGAATCTTTTCTAGACTGTTACATAATTTCACACAACATACAGACATACACACATTTTTTTTAAGTTGTCCTTGTTTTCAACCTCCTAAAATTTTGTTGTTCTCTGATTAAATTCCCCTTGTCTTCAAAAAACTTTTCTGAAGTAATTTATTCCTAGCTTTAAACATAAATTGTGCTGTTTTAAATTTAACCAAATCACTTCAATTAAAAACATAAAGGATTTGTATGCTTCAAATGTGTCACATTTTCTATAAGTCTGATTACTTTTTTCTGTGTTGTACATAAGTTACATTTATACCATACACCTGTATATGTATTCCTCAAATTTCAACACAACTCATACATGGCAAAATAGGTGTGTTGTATAATACATACACTGATTTATTATTATTATACACTATTGCTACAGTTTAAACTAATTTTGATATCACATTTGTGGTTTCCAACTAATTTTATGATCCAATACAACACCAAGAACTTAATTGCATATACACTTTTTATAACTTCATTATCAATTTTTATATCTTTATTATGACCACTTTTTAATTTCCCAAACAATGTAATTATATATGTATATACGCAATATAATGTAATTAACATGCAACCAATTAAATAATTCATTTACTTGTTCAAGTCTAAAACGAGATGATAGACCATGTAACCGCCAGCGCCGTCAGGATCAGCAGGCGAGCGCAGAAACTTTATTCAAAATACTGAGGTAAAATAAATGTTCATATTTTAAAGAGATGGCAGGAAAAAATGGAATTTAATTGAGTGCTTCTTGTCTGGTCTAAGACCCACTTTATATGAAATATCTATAAGGCAGTGAAGATCACTTATTTTTAAAGAAAACAGACCTTAAACATGGCGATTTTGTAATGGAAACAGTTCACCGGAAACCGTCAGGCTGGCTGGCTGAAAATTAAAAGTCCGTGTGCTTATATCCCATTGCTGAAATGTGATTTGGCTGATTAACGAGTAGCTAGTTGAACCTAATAAAATACCTGCTGGCTGTCTTTACACGCTTCAGTACAAACAATGACTTGATATTAACAGTAGAGGGCGCTTCAGGATAAAGCAAAACTTCCTTGTAGGCTTTACATTCAGTTGGGGTTTTCCCAACAAGTGCACTAACCTTTTTGTAACTTGTCTGAACCAGTGTTATTGCATTCAAATAACCTCCATTTGAAAGTCCCCAAAAAATGGTGATGTTTTGCACCCCTCTTCAAAGCAAACACCATCCCCATGTTAACATATTCACAGACAAAAATCAATAGTCATTCCTAAACCACATGTATATGTGTCTGTGGGATGCTCTAGTCATGACAGAAGAGTTCAGCTGAAATGTTTTCTTCTGTGTACGTGCATGAGTGTGTGTCAGCATAGTACAGCTGGTACCCATGTATTTCCTGTAGCACGACTTGGCCAAACTAGCCATGCCAGCCTTGAATAAAATGGTGTTGAGCATGTTTAGAAAAGCATTTGATCTCAGACTTGTAGTCTGTGTGATAAACAAGGAACTTCTAGCATATTTTGTACAACTAAGATGCCATAAATAAATTTCATCTATATTTACAGTACACAGATTATGAGACACATTAAAAGCATTCCGTTCTGATTGTGGTTATGCTAATTAGTTTTCTCTGAGGTGACTGGATGTGTTTGTTTTCATCATTTTGTTCTGGTATATTCTAGTTTGTGTTGGTTTTAGTCAGTTTCTCTCCTCATTTGCCTTTGGTATGCATCAATTAAAGATGATTTACGTCCCATATGCTCATCCCATTTCCTGTGACATGGCCTATATGTAAGATTATGGTATGTCCTGCCCTCCCTCGCTTGTTTTGTTGTCTCTCGTTTTCCGACTAGTCCTTCAAGGTGATTCAGCATTATGGAATCACGTTTTGAGGAGAAGCCCATTAACCGTTTCCTATTTCCTGCTTGAATTTGACATTTGCCAGATTTCTTATTATAGATGTGCCTCCAAAATACACATTTTCAGGACTTTTAAGTTAAAATCGTTTCCCTATTGTCCAATGCCCACTCATGGAAAGTGCTGAAATGAAAAATCACTGTATATTCTATGATAAAACTGACTAATCTGACTCACACGCATGATTAAATGTATTTAAATTAAAATATGAAGCATATGTGGAGTATGTTCAAAGGTAAATTAGCATTTAGCATGAAGATAGATGGCAAATTTATTGTCAATATTGAAATGAATGGTATTTTTCCATTGTGTCCGTGTTTGTGTGTGTGTGTGTGTGTTTGTGTGTGTGTGTGTGTGTGTGAGAGATCTTATTCTGAACTTATAGTACAGTAAGTGTGTTCTACGCAAGAAGTATGCGTCTGTGTGCATGCATGTAGTTCACACTATTCAGGAATGAGTGTGTGTTTGTGTGTGTGTGTGTGTAAACGAGCATGAGTCAGGGCACTCCCTAACACTCGTGGTACTTTGACGTAAAACAGACAAGACAGAACAGGCTGATCCAACTCTTGGGAAAAACACTGAAGTAGGCAGGGCTTAATACTACCGGAAGCGCAGGGCTCGGGGTCAGTTATGGGTTCAGGTATCTTGCAGCTGCTGCGCATTATTTCTGACATTTAACAGCGCTGGCAACAAACACAGTATCTCCTTGGTCTGTATTTGCACTAGAATCAGTATCTGGACCCAATAGATGGAATGTTTTGGCAAGCGTGCGGTGTATGTTACAACATAAACGAGGAATGCTATTGGTTTGCTCTTGTATTTGTCTCTCTTTTTCCTGTATGTACCTCCCTTTGTCGTCTCTCCGCCCATTTCCGTTGCTTTTGGAATATTTCCTGGGAGCAAGAGATTTAGGAAACTCCAGAATGAATAAAGTGACTCATGATCTGAGTCAGTTTTGATCAATGCCAAAACGCAGATGTTTGAACGAATTCTCAGTCAGCCGTGAACACCGCAAAAGGAGTGACAATAGAAAAAATGTAGAAACAAAACAACTTTTAGATGACAATTTGGTTGTTTTTATCCATGGTTGAATTACATTTTAAAATTTTAGGCAAATATACGCATATTTAGGCATTATATAAGTAGAAAATGGGCACGGTTGCGCAGTAGGTAGTGCTGTCATCTCACAGCAAGAAGGTTGCTGGTTCAAGTCCCAGCTGGGCCAGTTGGCATTTCTGTGTGGAGTTAGCATGTTCTCCCCATTGGCGTGGGTATCTTCCGGGTGCTCCGGTTCCCCCACAGTCCAAAGACATGCCCTATAGGTGAATTGGCTAAGCTAAATTGTCCGTAGTGTGTGAGAGACGGAAAGTGTATAGGTGTTTCCCAGTGATGGGTTGCAGCTGGAAGGACATCCGCTTTGTAAAACATATGCTGGATAAGTTGGCGGTTCATTCCACTCTGGTGACCCTTGATTAATAAAGGCACTAAGCCGAAAAGAAAATGAATGTGCAAATAGAAAATGGTACAAGAAGTGAGAATATAGAAATCTTTTAGTACTGAAAAGTATCAATAGAAAGTTTGTTTATTGGAATAGCAACTGATCGCTTAACATCACGTTAGCATTAAATTTTAGAATTCGTCTAGAAGCTAATATGACAATGCAATTCAAAAGTGTAAATAACCTGATTTCATCAATTAAAGTCAAACTACTGTTAGTTATCATGATGTGGGCTGAACGTGTAAAGGACTTTTAACTCGAGGTCCACTTTTTAGAATAATATGTTGTTGTTTTTTTGCTAAATATGCAAGATGTAACATCCATCTAGCACATAACGGGTCTATGAATTCAAGCTGTTCTTAAACACTTTTTATTTAAAAATGTTGAAAACAGTATGAATTGTTATGCAAGAGTCTAGTAAATGTTTGCAAAAGCGATGTTGCAATGTTTTTGCAGTTGTTTGTATTTGTATTTGAAAATGCAAGTATTAGTGTAGAGAAAAAGAATATGTATCATCCTCATCAGAGGGTTGACAGCATTTATAGTGGAAAAACACTCACAATGCACCACACCTTCTGTGTGGAAAAAAACCCTTAAGCAGCTGTCTAGTTTCTGAAGATGAGAAAAGTTTAAAATAATAAAAAAATAGACCCTTTAACCTATTTTGTTTATATGAATGCTTCAAAATGCTTAGACTATCTTGTCTACTGAATGTTTGCAAAAGCTATGTTGCAGATGTTTTGTATTTAAAAATGCAAGTAGTAGTGAAGAGAGAAAAAAGATGTAGACGTTTGAGTGTGTGTGTGTGTGTGTTTGTGTGTGTGTGTGTGTGTGTGTGTGTGTGTGTGTGTGTGTGTGTGTGTGTGCGTGCGTGTGCATGTGTGTTTTAACAAAAACTTGATTGAGGCTATGGCTGCATAATATATTATTTGAGCATCGATATCGCAATGTGTGTGTCCGCAATAGTCACATCGCAACACATGCAATGTTGAGTTGGGATTATAGATCACCAGAAACCACAGGTCAAAACACCATATTTGTGGAGACACTGCAAAATTGAAGCATATTAGACTAAAAGTTTATCATCTGCATCTGTTTTTAAGGTCTGTGGCTGTTTGAGCATTTTAAAAGAGTTTAAAGCATTTTAGTAGTGTATTAAGAAGTTTATTGAACGTTAATTTGATTGAATTATTCATATGATGAAGACTATGCAGTGTTATTTTACATTTGATTATTCAATTTCTGTACCTGAATACTGTTACCTTCTTCAGAAAACCACAGAGCATGTTTTATTTCACTTTAATATTTGCTTCATTGTGGTTATTTATGACTGTAGTTTGTTATAAAGTACTAAAAAAATATTTACTTTCACTGCCCTACAAAATCATCCCAATTAATCTAAAGTAATGACTTTGCAATCAGAGCTATTTGAGTAATCTGGTGAAATTATATCACAATATATATCAGAGAGAAAAAAAAATATTGTAATGTAAATTTTTTTCCAATATCGTGAAGTCCTAATTGGGGCAAAATTTTTAGAATGCCCATCATGCATGAGACACAAAAAAAGACTGGAACTGTGAGTGGCTAGAGTCTCGGACCCCCAAATACAATCATACTCATCAAAGGGCCTACAGCAAATTTATAGTGGAAATCATCACAGTGAAATACAAAAACACCTTCTGTGTGGGAAAAAAACCCTTAAGAGCTGTCTTAGTACAGTTTCTGATGATAAGAATAGTTTAAAATAATTAAAAAATAGAATCCTTAACCTATTTTGTTTGTTTGTATGCTTCAAAATGCTTAAAATATCTTTTCAATATTTGAGCAGTGTGCTAAACTCATTAATTTCAACTGAAATCAATTGCAATTCAAGCCTCTGTGACACTGTTTATGCGCCATTAAGAGCTGTAAGCCACTGAAATGTGTGAACCTCATGTCACAGGAAGGTCAGCATACACAAAACAAATGTTCTTGCCATTATATCTGGAGTAAACCAGATTCATCCTAGTTCAATGATCGCACTTGTTTATGTTTAAGTAAACGGAAACAAAATATTGTCCATTGTGTATTAGATTGAGGCTGGTCTGAGGGCACCCCTAAACCGCATCTTGTTTTTTTGAGGTCGATTTCCTTGGCAACAAGCATGTGCATTGTAATTTCCTGTTTCTGTGTGCGATGTGCGCATGCACTCCGTGACACTTAACCAGTTGTCACTGCACAATTTACGTAAACAACTGAGCTCGGTGCTTCCCCTTCTTTACGACTAGCGCTTCCTTCCTCTTGTGAATACACGCGCACGCAACACACGCTCACTGACGTACGCAAGAACCTCTCGATGCAAGCGTTGTGTGATGACCTGTTTAAAAGTGGAGATCTTCCACAACAAGTGTCCCATCGTTACCGCCTTTACATCACAATTGTCATAGCAACGCAGCATGTGACTGACAGGAGGATGTTTACATACAAAACTGCATTTTACTGAACACTGCAGACCCAAGAAAATCCATGCAGAAAAAACTAAACAACACTTGTGGGAATTAGGATTTGCATGATTTGTTATATCACCCATTAGTTTATCTGAAGTGCAGTGCAATTTAACATTATATAAAGAGGACAAGTAAAAGCCCAAGTCCCTTAAAACATCAGGGGCCCCTGAAACATTTGTCTGCACAGTTCTATATGTCAGAGAAATCAACATCTCATATAGAACACATGTGCCTGTCTACTATTTGTAGTTTTGAATGTCAGCTTTACAAAAGGACACATTTTCTATATTGTACAGCCAAATCATTTAGTTATTTAGGAAACAATCAAACACCAGGGTAGTACCTCAGAAATTAGGGTACTTTTTAGGCACCAATATGGACCCTTAGATGATAAATGTATACATTTGTATAAAGATACTGTCATGTGACAACTTTTGTACCTATTTTTAGAGCGTTTGAGTTCAAATGAGACACAATATTATGTGATTGCCTCTTGTTTCGCTTATACTGGCATAAACAGATCTTTTTTACACCTGACACAGATCAGAAGTTGCGTTTACAATGGGTACGGAAAGTATTTAGACCCCCTTGCAGTTCCCACTCTTTTTTTTTTTTATTTCAATTTCATTTTTTTTTCATTTTCATCATGTACACTCAGCACCCCATATTGACAGAAAAACACAGAATTGATGACTATTTTGCAGATTTATAAAAAATAAAAAACACTGAAATATCATATGATCCGAAGTATTCAGACCCTTTGCTCAGTATTTAGTAGAAGCACCCTTCTACCAGCCACAAGTCTTTTTGGGAAAGGTGCAACAAGTTTTTCACACCTAGATTTGGGGATCCTCTGCTATTCCTCCTTGTAGATCCTCTCCTGTTCTGTCAGGTTGGATGGTAAACGTTGATGAACAGCCATTTTTAGATCTCTCTAGAGATGCTCAATTGGGTTTAAGTCAGGGCTCTGGCTGGGCCATATAAGAACAGTCACAGAGTTGTTGTGAAGCCACTCCTTTATTAATTTAGCTGTGTGCTTATGGTCATTGTCTTGTTGGAAGGTAAACCGTCAGCCCAGTCTGAGATCCTGAGCACTCTGGAGAATGTTTTGGTGCAGGATATCCATGAACTTAGCCAAATTTATGTTTCCCTTGATTGCAAACAGTCATCCTGTCCCTGCAGCTGAAAAACACCCTACAGCATGATGCTACCACCACCATGCTTCACTGTTGGGATTGTATTGGACAGGTGATAAACAGTGCCTGGTGTTCTCCACACATATCGCTTAGAATTAAGGCCAAAAAGTTATATCTTAGTCTCATCAGACCAGAGAATATTATTTCTCACCACCTTGAAGTCCTTCAGGTGTTTTTTTAGCAAACTCCATGCAGGCTTTCATGTGTCTCTGCCATAAAGCCCCGACTGGTTGAGGACTGCAGTGATGGTTTACTTTCTACAGCTTTCTCCCATCTCTTGACTGCATTTCTGGAGCTCAGCTACAGTGATTTTTGGGTTCTTCTTTACCTTTCTCACCAAGGCTCTTCTCCCCTGAAAGCTTAGTTTGGCCAGACGGCCAGCTCTAGAAAGGGTTCTGGTTGTCCCAAACGTCTTCCATTTAAAGACTATGGAGGCCACTGTGCTCTTTGGGAACTTTAAGTACAGCAGATTTTTTGTAACCTTGTCCAGATCTGTGCCTTGCCACAATTCTGTCTCTGAGCTCTTCAGGCAGTTCCTTTGACCTCATGATTCTCATTTGCTCTAAGCAGCATTGTGAGCTGTAAGGTCTTATATAGACAGGTGTGTGGCTTTCCTAATCAAGTCCATTCAGAATCAAACCCAGCTGGACTCAAATGAAAGTGTAGAACCAGCTCAGGGATAATCAGAAGCAAAGGACAGCGCCTGAGTTAAATATATGAGTGTCAGAGCAAAGGGTTTGAATACTTAGGACCATGCCATATTTCAATTTTTCCGTTTTAATAAATAAAAAATGTCAACAATTCTGTGTTTTTCTGTCAATATGGGGTAATTAATGAGGAAAAAAAATTAACCTAAATAATTTTAGCAAGTGGCTGCAATATAACAAAGAGTGAAACATTCAAAGGGCTCTGAATACTTTCCGTACCCACTGTATATAAACACAAAGATCAACTTCCAAATGTAGTATTAAACCAGATAAATATACATTATTTTACCTGCGTCTAAACATTTATATCTGATTTCCCTCAGAATTCCAACCAACAACACTTTTGCTACTAGCCCTAATATATAGTATGTGAATAGCAATAAGTGAGCTGAGTAATGTCATCATAGCATTTGAAAAAAAACAGTAGGCGAGAAGTACTTGTATGGGCTACTACTACCATCAAGATTCTGAAGTGTGCATTCAGTGAACACTTTACTATAACATGAGTCCCATAATCTCATGATCCCAAGAGTTTAGAAATTGAAGAGAAGCTACACAACTGACACACTGTCAGTGTTTGGGATTGACAGCAGTATTTCTCAAAATGTCCTGTTCACACAGCACCTTAGGATAGATGCTCAAATGCTGAAGTCAAGCTTGTGTATGTGACTTTGAACTTTCAAGTCGGCATGAAATAAAATAAATAAAATTAACTCATCTTATTTTTATATATGCATATATTAGTGCTTGATATAAATGTTATGTTTCTGTGCACTCATTTTCCCCTCATTATCTTTAATCAAATATCATAAACTTTTGAAGCAATGACTTTTCTTCACTTCTGATTGCTTTCTGATTGAATGGCTTTAGGACAGGGCTATCAGTGCATGTATCATTTCTGCCTCAGTGGGTCGAACAAATATGATACCATTTTCAATAGCTGGTAACCCCTCCTTCATACCTTCTACACTAGATAAAGGCTTTTACCAATGGAGAGATGCAGGAATTCACACAGTTAGTGATCTTTACCAAAATGGTGCTTTTGCCACCTTTCAAGAAATCCAAGAAAAATATAAACTTCACAGAAGTAATTTATTCAGGTTCTTGCAAGTCAGGAACTATGTACACTCTTACTTGAAATCTACAACAATCAATCCTTCCTGTCTTGACATTTGTCTGAAGGACCATTTTGGTATGGAGAAAATGATTTCCTGCATATATATCATCCTTCAAGCCCACCAATCACCCACAACATCCACGTCGTGAAACATGGACAGAGTGTCTGGAAGAAATTCATAATTGTTCCATAAACTCCAGACACCAACTTATCCAATTCAAAATTCGACATAGATTGCACTACTCAAAAACAAAGCTTTCTGAAATATTTCAAAGCGTCTCCCCAAAATGTGATAAATGCAAAATATCTGATGCATCGCTGCTTCATAGTTATGCTTTATGTTCTAGCTTACAGGACATTTGGTGCAAAATATTGAATGTCTTTTCTGAAATCACAGGGCAAACTATTGATCCAGATGAATTTTTAATTGTGTTTGGGGTTTCAAAGCATGAGCTTGGATTATCATAGTCTCAGCAACAAATCATTTATTATGGCCTTTTAACAGCCAAAAACTTATTCTGACATTCTGGAAAAATAAATCTCCTCCCTCTTTAAAATTATGGCTCAAACACACTCCATTTAGAAAGAATACGGAACCATTTACAGAATAAAAAGCTTCAATTTTTTAAAATATGGGAACCGATCAGAAGGTACTTGGAAGGGAGAGATGGAACAGTCGTTTCATGGGGATATCACTAAATCGTATGGCAACTCCCATTTTCAGTAACCTTCCTTACTGGTGTGCACTATAAACGGAAACAGAAGGGGGGGGATGGGTATTATTTTCGTTTACATACCGTGATTTATTTGAGTTTATGTATATATTTTGTTCGCTTTTTTCCTTCTGTAATTGTTTTTTTTTACCTGCAATTCAGATAATGGTTTACATATTCATATGTAGACTCTGTGTATTGTGTTAGTAGACCAAGGAAAAAAAAAGTGTATGTACATGTATGTGTGTTTGTATGAATGTATATGTATATAAATGTGTGTATGTGTATGTGTATGTATATATGTATATGTATGTGTGTATATGTATGTATATATATGTGTGTGTGTGTGTGTGAATGTGTATGTATATATATACACACATAGACATGTAGTTGAGATATAATCACTTGTACTTAATAATTATAGACGGAAATATTTTGTTTTAAATTTGTTTGTTTTTTTGCATAAATAAAATGTGGAGGATTTTTTTTATATATTTGCAGACATTTTGTAATTGTACATATTCACCCCAAAAAAGAAAAAAAAAAGAAGTATGATACCATTCTGTCTGTAAAATTTAGCTCCCTCTGCATCATTGGGCATCTGAAAACATTCTGCATCAGAGGATACCAACAGTGGACAGTAATCCTCCACAACTGAGAATAAACTGGCATTCAAATCTTCCATTTCTTACCATTTTGTAAGCAATGTAATCTTTGAACTATTCAATTGGTTCCTAAAGGACGAATTATGCACTGCCCTTTGTTTTCTCATTACAGAAACTGTTTCAATCAGATGTAAGTCACAAGAAAGGAAAAAGGAGAAACTTAAGTTCCGTTTCATGCCGACTTTAATAATAGCAGCTGTCAACTGATGGCCAATTATATCTATCAAATCCTAATAAACAGATTTATGTTTTTATACCTCAGTAAAGCTGTCATGTTACAGATTAAAAAGCAACATTAAAGCTGATTGAAGTATTTTTAAAATGTGTATGTGTTTTATTTGGCAAATTATTTGATGTTGTAGTCAATCTGAAGTTCGAGAGTCAATCATTGCACTCATAGTGAATGACTGCAATCTTTTTTGGGAGGAAGACTAATATGAACAGACATTGAATAGGAGGTGGAGATAGCCCAGCCCGGTTAATACTTGCAGTTAAATGCAGACACATACACCTGTGATTAGATTAACAAAAACCCAACTTAAAACCATGTGTAACTGAAGACCTTAATCTGACCCTGTTTACAGAAGCAATCTGGTCTGCCTATTGCAGAGATTCCCAAAGTTAGAGCCCGCCATCCCATTTGAAAACAGAGGGAGAATGATGGAAAGGTGGTTGGGGCAAATTTTTGGGGCTGCATTTGACAGAGATTGTCTTTCCAATTTGATGTAACCTTTTGTTTCTTTGTTTTATTGCTGAGCTACAAAAAAAGCCAACTGAAATTAAATGATTCAATTAAATGTTGTAAATAAAACAGACTTTTAACATGTAAATACTGTCACTTGATAAATGCACAAGATATCTGCTAGCAAATTAAAGGCAGAAGCAGCTTGACTGTATTCCCCATTGTATTATAAATGGACTTGTTTATGTAATAAGTTCATTATAAAATGTTTAAAATTATACTGCTTTAGCTAATAGGATTTAAACCAACGTTTTCAAGTTGTTTTTAAATATTACTGACTAAATTTGGAAATTACCCATGGTAAATTTAATAAATACGGTTTGGTATATATTTGGCCAACAGCCCCTCAATCAACTTTGGTTTTTGGCCCTTTATAGAAAAAAGTTTGGGCACGCCTGGTCTATTGCACTGTGCATCTGCAAAGTATTCATAGCGCTTTACATTTTTCACATTTTTGCATGTTACAGCCTTATTCCAAAATGGATTAAATTATTTTTTTCCCTCAAAATTCTACACACAATGCCCCATAATGACAATGTGAAAAAATAATTTTTGAAATTGTTGCAAATTTATTAAAAACAGAAAACCTGAAAAATCACATGTACATAAGTATTCACAGCATTTGCTCCATTTTTTGTTGCTGCAACTTTGGCAGCAATTACAGCCTCAAGTCTTTTTGAATATGATGCCACAAGCTTGGCAAACCTGTCTTTGGGAATTTTTGCCCATTCCTCTTTGCAGTACCTCTCAAGCTCTATCAGGTTGGGTGGGAGGCGACGATGTACAGCCGTTTTCAGATCTCTCCAGAAAGATGTTTAATTGGATTTAGGTCTGGGCTCTGGCAGGGCCACTCAAGGACATTCACTGAGTTGTTGTGAAGCCACTCCATTGATATTTTGGTGGTGTGCTTTGGGTCATTGTCCTGCTGGAAGATGAACTGTCGCCCCAGTCTGAGGTCAAGAGCACTCTGAAGCAGGTTTTCATTCAGGATGTCTTTGTACATTGCTGCATTCATCATTCCTTCTATCCTGACTAGTCTTCCAGTTCTTGCTGCTGAAAAACATCCCCACAGCATGATGCTGCCACCACCATGCTTCACTGTAGGGATGGTATTAGCCTGGTGCCTGATTTCCTCCAAACATAACGCCTGGCATTCACTCCAAAGAGTTCACTCAGCGTTCTCTGCCATACAGGCCTGATTGGTGGATTGCTGCACAGACAGTTGTCCTTCAGTAAGGTTTTCCTCTCTCCACAGAAGAATGCTGGAGCTCAGACAGAATGACCATCAGGTTTTTGATCTACTCCCTGACTAAGGCCCTTCTCCCTTGATCACTCAGCTTAGATGGCCGGCCAGCTCTAGGAAGAGTCCTGGTGGTTCCAAACATCTTCCACTTACAGATGATAGAGGCCACTGTGGTCATTGGAAATTTCAGAGCAGCAGATTTTTTTCTGAAACCTTCCTCAGCCTTCTGCATTGAGACAATCCTGTTTCGGAGAGCTACAGACAATTCCTTTGTCATCATGTTTGGTTTATGCTTTGACATGCACTGTCAACCCTGGGAGCTTATATAGACAAGTGTATGCCTTTTTCAAATCATGTCCAATCAACTGAATTTACCACAGGTGAACTCTAATTAAGCTGCTAAAACATCTCAAGGATAATCAGTGAAAACAGAATTTACCTGAGTTTAATTTAGAGCTTCATGGCAAAGGCTGTGAATACTTAAGTACATGTGATTTTTCAGGTTTTTTGTTTTGTATAAATTTGCAACAATTAAAAAAATCTTTTTTCACATTGTCATTATGGGGTATTGTGTGTAGAATTTTGAGGGAAAAAATCAATTTAATCCATTTTGGAATAAGGCTGTCACATAAATAAATGTGGAAAAAGTATAGCGCTATGAATACTTTCCGGATGCACTGTAAATGTAAATCTTTACAGTGGGCCACTTAAATCTGTATTGTTTTTAGACGTGTACCTTCATTGTTAGACCACCTGATTCACAATGTTTACAAGAGTGTATGCCAAGTATCATTAAAATGAACACACTAAGTTTCTTAGCATGACTAAACATCTTTGAGAAGACATGACTCAGCAGATGTTCTCTCAGGTACAGACCATGACAAAGAACCCACAAAGTGCAACACAAAATCATCTCGTGTTCTGTGGTTTCCTCCTGTGTAATTTAATGTGGGATCTTTCCCAGATTGCATCAGTGAGCTCTGTTAAGAGTTCAAGCGGAAATAAGTCGAATGGACTTTTATCAACTAAATAAAAATGCAATTACCTTTTCTTATTCAGTTTGCTTCTAGTTAGTGTTTAAAGCTTGAATTTGAAGTTTTGATATCACCTAATGATGGCTGAACTATAGATTCAGACTATATATATTCTATAACTTACAGGGAAGGTTACAAAGACACAGATCAAGTGTCCAGAAACAAAAAGAAAGGTAATTTCTTGGTGTTTATTCAGTGTCTTAAATATTATCCCTTAATTTCATTATAGCAAATAGTATTACAGCATAGCAAAGCAGTTTATGTGCAATGCAATCCTGTTGACGTTGAAAAAAATATTCTTCTAGCTAATTTCTGAGTCATGTGTCTGGCTGTAAAGGGTGTGTCTGGAGTTTCAGGAGTGTTCAGTAGGGCAGAGACCAGTGTGTTTGTGGGATCTTACTGTGCAATGCTTAAGATTAGACTGGGCTTTGCTGTATTAATCTTTCCTCCTTGCAGACAAAGGGAGGTTAAACATAAGTAATCACAGGGGTTTCATGCTCACATTTTTAAAGTGCTACATTTCCTCACACTCTGCATCAAATACACAATATTGCTTAGCACTGCGGGAAGTTTTACAGTCTACCCGAGGTCAGAGACGGAGATAACCCAAAGTCAAGGCCTTGGCCCTATTTTTACATTCTTGGGTTGTTTAAGTTCAAATGCATACATGGTATTGTAAAGAGGGAGGACTCTTATTATTCAAGAGTTTAACAAGGCAATATGTCACCAATTGTGTCCTCGCTGGTCCCAAAGTCCAATCAAGTGTTTGAGAAGTCACCCATTACTGGGCAAGATATGTGGTTTCTTTTTATGTGATGTGTAAAAAATATTCTTTAAATATATAAAAGGTTCATTCATGAGTTTAAAATAAATCTTTTGCACAGAATAAAAACTTCAATATTTGACAAACAACACTAATCAAAATGAGGCGATATCCTCAAGGCTTTCCCCTACAGTATAGGTCATTTTTTTCCTCTGCGTTCTTCCATGCCATTGTTTTAACAAATATCTCTGTACAAAAGAAATCACTGACAGAAAACAATGTTATATACACTCACCAGCTACTTTATTAGGTGTCCAACTGTTTGTTAAACGCAAATTTCTAATCAGCCAATCACATGGCAGCAACTTAATGCATTTAGGCTTGTAGACATGGTCAAGACGATCTGCTGCAGTTCAAACCGAGCATCAGAATGGGGAAGAAAGGTGATTTGGGTGACTCTGAACGTGGCATGGTTGTTGGTGCCAGACGGGCTGGTCTGAGTATTTCAGAAACTGCTGATCTACTGGGATTTGTACGCACAAACATCTCTAAGGTTTACAGAATATGGTCCAAAAAAGAGAAAATATCCAGTGAGTGGCAGTTCTGTGGGCGCAAATGCCTTGTTGATGCCAGAGGTCAGAGGAGAATGGACAGACTGGTTCGAGCTAATAAAAAGGCAACAGTAACTCAATTAACCACTCGGTACAACCGAGGTATGCAGAAGAGCATCTCTGAACACACAACACGTCGAACCTTGAGGTTGATGGGCTACAGCAGCAGAAGACCATACCGGGTGCCACTCCTGTCAGCTAAGAACAGGAAACTGAGGCTACAATTCACACAGGTTTACCAAAATTGGACAGTAGAAGATTGGTGCCTGATCTGAAGTGTCACGATTTCTGCTGCGACTTTCAGAATTTAGCATCAACACCATGAAAACATGGATCCATCCTGCCTTGTATCAAGGGTTCAGGCTGGTAGTGGCGGTCTAATGGTGTGGGGGATATTTTCTTGGGACACTTTGGGCCCATTTGTACCAATTAAGCATCGTGTCAACGCCACAGCCTACCTGAGTAGTATTGTTGCTGACCATGTCCATCCCTTCATGACCACAGTGTACCCATCTTCTGATGGCTACTTCCAACAGAATAACGTGCCATGTCATAACATCGTTGTTGTTGTTGTTGCTGTTACATGACGTAGTGGTGTCTGACTTGAGTTTACACGTGACTCATGCAAGTTTCCTAAATAGGCTGGTCATCCATGAAGGATAAATGCATGAGAGGAAAAGATAAAGCAAATAATTTCAATATACAAATCTTGACTAAACATTTTTGTTGTGCTTTTGTTGAAAAAAAATAGATTAAAAACAATTTTTTTTGTTAAAATTATATTCTGGTCTCAGATCCCTCCTTCAGTATAAATCTCTAAGATATTTTCCCAAGTTTTATTGTCCACCAGGTAAAAACTCTAAAGTTATGCATTCCTCAATGTCTCAAAGTGCGAAATCAACTGGAATCACTGGTTTGTTAAACCCCAAAGTGATGCTTGTTAATAAAACTGGTCAATAAATACACACAGCAACCTTTCCTCTGTGAATCAAGAGCTTTTTTTCAGTTAAATTCTGACTTGCATGTTTTTTTCTTCTCCTTTCTGCGATCTGTTGTTCACATTGCAGGAAGGAAGAGATCCAATATAGTGATGTGGGTTGAGTGAGAGACAGTTAAGATTCCATCACGTGAGTTTAAGAGAGGTTATTCATACGTGTGTGCACACGCGCGACCAATATCACTAACCTAGGAGCCTGACTGTGGCCTATTTTGAGCCGCCCGCACTGATTGTCTATCTCTTTTTTAGAGGTGAAGAGAGCAGATGCAACCTTTACAATGGAGCCCCTCGCTTTCACAGCGGCAGAGAGATGGCAGATGGAAATGAGCGTTTGCGAAGAAGATAGTGACATCATATCTGAAAAAAAAAAGTAATTTTGGGCTACTGGGACAACAGAAAGTCTGAGGCCTCAAACTAAAACCGGTTAAAGATATGATGGTCTTACAAATACTGATTTTTTGAACTTTAAAAGATCTGTAGATGTAAACAAACAACTGTCAAATGTTAGGCTAGAAAAGCATGGAGTGCTCAAGAATTAATTTTAAGCCCTTTGCTATTCACAATATACATGCTGCCTGCATGGGAGACATCAGAAGGCATGAGGCTAAATAGTAGGGAAGTGTGATTGCTTTTTTGAGCAATAGTATTCAGACAATAAATCAAAAAGTCTGGAGATTATGTGAGTTTTTAAGTAAGTCTTCTGCTATCTCACTATTACTATCTCTATGCAATTCGTAACTTTCTGATTAAGTGGCTAATTCATATGAAATTGTTGGATCTCATTGTACGATCTCATTTATACAATTTAGTATGATCTCTCAATGATGGTTGGGTTTAGGGGTGGGGTTTGGTGCCACGCCCCCTTTTAAAAATCATACAAATTCATATGAATTTGCCACTAAACTGACAAAATGTGAAATAGTTACGTTTCCTCGTGAGATCAGGCTTCCAAAACTGCATTTATTCAACAAAAAATACTGTAAAAATTCTAATATTGTGCAACGTTTCATTTTCAGGTCACCATTTTTTCTCAAAATTTATTACACAACTTAATATATTCCTTTGAGGTTAATTTTCAGCAGTAATAACTTCACTTTCAGTTTGACAGTTTTCCTTCAGAGATCATGCTTAGCTACTGATTTGGTCCTCAAGGAATTTGTCTTATTGTGGTTATAAATTGTGATTTTTGTTGTGGAAAACAACGTGCTTTTATCTTCCTCAATATTTTATTTAATAAAAAACAAAACAAAACGATTTTTTAAAAATCATTTTGCAACTATATACATCAGTAATCGAATTCTTCTATAGAAGATTTGTTTTTCCTAAAGTTCCTAATGATCTTCCTAACGTTTTACCTAGAATAATTTTGTATGTTTATTTATTTTTATTGTTTTTTTCCTCTAAATTAAAAACAAAGATGTAAATATGACTGTGAGGGTGTATTGTCATTTTTGTTTACATCTCAATAAAAAGACTGTTAAAAAATGCTGTATGGGTGAAAAACTGCATTTTGTGATGCGGGTATCTGTGGGCCTTCACTGACTCCGTATATGCAGAGATTAGTGTCAAACAGCCGTGTGTATGGACTATCCTGTGGCAAAACTCCTACACGACAGTAAAAGTTTGGTTGTGGTGTTTACATGTATGTACTGCACTTCAATATTGCAACTAAAATCGTCATACTCCACATGTCTTAATTCAACTTCTGTTTAGTTCGATTATGACTTTAGTCGGATTAAAGTAATCAAAAATTGCTGTTTACATGGTAGCAGAGTTCTTGCACCATTTTAAAAGTAAAATTTTATGCTTTTTAAGACCTCAACAAATATAATTTAAATTTCATTATTTCTTTGGAATAGGCTGCTCAATTTAATGTCCTCGTTAGATTTAAATGTATTTTGCCTCGTCGCAGTATGGACAACCCACAGTACCTGCTTTTTGAGTGTCTGGCGGTGAAATGAAACTTATAGCTGACTGTTTGGTGGCGTCTGAAATAGAGCTGTAAAAAGTTAGTCTAGATAGGGCCCGAGCCCGAGAAGTACATATTGATTGACAGCTTTTAAAAAACCTGAACCTGTTTATAGCCCGACATTATTCAAATGTGCCATGCACACAGCTCTTTTGCCTTTTTTATGAATGAGTGGTTTATGTGTTAACATTACTTATTCAGAACATAGGCTATAGGCCACTTGGAAGTTGGAACAAAAAAATCAAATAAGTCCACTGTAACATCTTAACATCTCAGCACTCTAAATAGGCCTGGGTACAAACACTTAGCCTTTAAATTGTCCAATACACCAATAAAATAAAGTCTTTCTTAACAAATTAAATTAAAATAAATGATAAATGTTGATGGGTATTTGGCAATAATGAAATTAAGATAAAGGCTCTGCGGATTTGTTTTGCCACTTCTTTTCACAATCTGCATTAAGGTGACGGTGAAGCTAAATAATAAAATATTATTTTCAACATTAGCCTATATACTCTGTCTACATTATGATTTTATGGTTTAATTTTAATATTTAGTTATAACTTTAAAACTCTTTACTCATCAAGATAAGGCTATGTGTTTTTGTAGAGGAACATCATTGAATCCACTGTACATAACTTTAACGCAGTCCTGCGCTCACTGAGCATTATTGACCTGGCTAATTTAGCATGTTTTGGGTATGGGTAGGATTGTTTGTTCATCTTCCACCAGTCAAAAACATTGATTTCATCTTCCCTGTCAGCTCGCTGTACATTGCTGTCTAGTGCTCTACCGTAATACGCAGTGTATGAGCGACCGCCGAAATACCTTAGCGGCTAGAATGACTGTTCTTATTGAACTAGCAGCTGGCCTGACCGCAGTTAAATTAACCTACCGTTATAAGCCAATAAATCACGGAGACTGTCATTTCTCTCCTGTTTCACACATACTAAATGAATCAACTATTAGATGTTTGATGGTGAACCACTGTGCTTCCCTATCATTATTAAGGACACCGGCTAAAATGTAATACATAACAGCCACTTTACGGTAAATTTAAGACAATTTAAGACATTTTAAGACATTTAAAGACCCGCGGGAACCCTGGGTAGACTCTTAATCAGAGTATTTTCTTAATCGTATTAAAATTGGATTATTAATCAAAGAGAAATTAAAGAGATTCAAATAATTTAGTGACCAGAATGCCACACAGACATTTAGGTGGGCTGTTGAGCAAGCAAACACTTCTTAGCAACCATGAAGCAATACACCAAAAACCATTTATAACACCTTAGCAACCACATACAATACTCTTGTAACCGCCCACAGCACCTTTTTATCTTGGGGGTGGGTTTTGCGTTGGCAAAAACTGACATTTTCTTCAGACAAATTGCAAAAAAAAAATCTAGTTTCATTTTCTGATTTCTGTATGTTGATTTCATTATTCTGTGTAAATAATGAGATTCTCTGATGAAAGAAAACAGAACTAATACTTCACATACTCACACACTTGCACATGTGATAGTGGGATGATTTTCTAGCTTGTGATTATTATTTGTGAATCATATCCAAATGTAAAAATGCTTCATTAATTAATATAACACAATTAAATAAAAATAAGGACTTATTATTAATTTTCAATCCCCTTTCATGAAGTGTGATTAAAAGTACATTGACTTATAAAAAGAGAGTTCATTCAAAATATTCAATTCTGACATTATTTGATCACCCGCAAGACTCAATATTCTGAAGAACGACTGTGTCTAATATCTGACAAAATTGTTGAAAAATTTGCATTGTAGGCCAGACAGAACGTCACTTTGGAATGAGCAGAATTTTTGAGTGAACTAACCCTTTAACAACAAAACAAACACAAAACAAAACAAACACAGGGTTTCTGCAGGTTTAATCAAGTCAAATTTAGGACTTTTTAAGACCACTATGAATTGAATTTTAGACTTATACAGGGCTAAACACTAATGATTAATTCAAATGGCCCGGTTGTCACACACACAAAAAAAATCTAATGTAATTATTTCTTAGCGACATATTTTAATGTGTCAAAGTTGTATACACCTTTTCAACATAATATTTATTTATTTTAATGACAAGTTTAACATTGGCACAGTTTATTTATTATGGAGACTGACATAAATAATCAAAAATATACATTTGTTACTCTTTGGTCTAAATTGATTGCGTATAATGTATCGTGTAAAGTGATATGTTGCTCTGTTATTATCATGAGGAATTGTGGAATTGTTTTTAGTTTTCTTTAATTTAATTTAGAGAAACTGCTGTAAAAATGTCGAGCAGCCATTGTAAATCTCTTTGCAATAAAAACTTAAATATAAAAAAAAGACTAATTGTTGGTGATTGGATGGATGTCGACCCAATAGGGAAGCTTTAGTTGGACAGAGGAAAATTAAGACCTGTTTAATATTATTTAAGACCAACAAGACAATATTTCAGTGGATTTAAGACTTTTTGAATTTTGTTTTTGAAATTTAAGACATTTTAAGACCTCGCAGGGACCCTGTAACAGGTCAAATACAAGATATCCCACTTCTACATCAAAATACATTTTTAAAAACAGTAAACATCTGCATGAATAATTCAAATTACTTTTGTGAACATGTCAAAATCTAGTTTAAATATGGTTATATCTTCACTGTGCAACAGATACATCTAACCTGTTTATTAAAAAATGTGAAAGAAAAAACAATCATACAAAATGTTACTATATTTCACTTTCATTCATTCATTTATTAATTTTCTTTCTGCTTAGTCTCTATTTCAGAGGTCACCACAGCGGAAGAACCACCAAGTATTCCAGCATATGTTTTACGCAGCGGATTCCCTTCCGGCCACAACCCAGTACTGGAAGACAGCCATACACTTACGGACAATTTAGTTTATTTAATTCACCTATTCCACATGTTTTTGGGCTGTGGGGCAAACCCGAGCACCCAGAGGAAACCCACGCCAACATAGGGAGAACACGCAAACTCCACACAGAAATGTTAACTGTACCAGCCGGGACTCGAACCAGCGACCTTCTTGATGTAAGGCAACAGTGCTAACCCCTGAGCCACCATGCTGCTCTTATTTCACTTTCTTTTGGCATATTTCTATCTATAGTTTTTAAAGTGTAGCGGCAACATTTCTTAAATTAAAAAAAGATTTTAAATGAAAAGAATATTTTAGACATAGATTTAATCCATCAACCTATTCTTGCTCTAAAAATGCCTTACAGGTTTGATTTGAGGAGTTGTATATCACTTAGAGTGGAAATCTAAATTGAAAAACAATATATGCTTTCTTCTAGAAACACTGTAAACTTTTAAACTACTGTTCTATACAATAACCAAGGCACTTCAACAAAGACCCTTCATTTCCTGAAAAAATAAGTGAGCAAAAATAAGAGAACAGCGATGACTGTGGTGCACAGAAAGATTACAACAAAAATGGAAGGTTACAGCAGTCAAAGATTCGTAGTACAAGTTCTTGCTTTGAATGTCTTCTGCAAATCTGTGGCCACATGACAATACAGTTCTCTCACAGACAACACTTATCTCTCACAACACATCACTAGTCTTTCACAGCACATAGACAGTTTCTTACAGCACACCACTAGTCTCTCACAACACATCACTAGTCTCAAATATACTTCACTAGTCTATCACAGCACAGATAGTCTCTAACAGCACATCACTAGTCTCAAATATACTTCACTAGTCTATCACAGCACAGATAGTCTCTCACAGCACATCACTAGTCTCAAATATACATCGCTAGTCTCTCATAGCACATACTGTATATAATCTCTCACAGGACAACTATCTAACAGGACGTTACTAGTTTCTGACGGACATGACTAGTCTCTCACAGCACATCACTAGTCTCAAATATACATCACTAGTCTCTCATAGCACATATATAATCTCTCACAGGACATCTATCTAACAGGACGTTACTAGTTTCTGATGGACATGACTAGTCTCTCACAGCACATCACTAGTCTCAAATATACATCACTAGTCTCTCATAGCACATATATAATCTCTCACAGGACATCTATCTAACAGGACGTTACTAGTTTCTGACGGACATGACTAGTCTCTCACAAGACATCACTAGTTTCTCACTGCTGTTCTGCTGTTGACCTTGGCTCACTCTTCTTTAGTCTCTTCCACAGTTCACTTACTGTAAGATATTTTGGTAACACTTTAGTTTAGGTCACTATTCCCGGTATTAACAAACCATTAACTAACACTAGTAGCTTAATAAACTACTAATTATTAATGCTCAGTAAGGTAGAACTTGGGTTTAGGTTTTGGGTAAGATTAGTGATGCAGAATGAGATCATACTTTATAACTGCTAATAAACAGTTAATATCTTAATAATAGGCAGGTAATTAGCCAGTAGTTAATAGCATGAATTGTGACTTAACAAGATTTTTATTCATGTTTATCTCAGGACTCTGTGTAGCCATTTCATTATTTCAATGTTTTCATCTTCAAGTAATTGCTTTAGGGGCCATTCACATATCGTAGCTGCACAAGTTTGTTATTTCCAATGAAGTCGTGGATCTTGCATGCAAATAGGGAATGACGTGCATTTTCCAGGCGCACCTAGTTGAAAACATTTAAACTTTGCACCACGAGAATTTTTTTTCTTGCTTGTTCAAATTACTTATTTAAAATGAGTTGAAACAACACAATTCTTGAGATTTCATTGGGACAACTTAATCTTTTTATGTTCAATCCACATAAATTTGTTAAAAGTGTTAAGTTAACTTAATTTGTGTTGGGACAACATGAATGAATTGTGTGGAACCCTGGATTTTTTAGAGTGCAAGTGACAAAAACTAACCAATCATACTTTGTATGGAACATATACATTTCAGTAATAGTGGTAGACTAATTACCTCAGAGGCAACATGGTGGCTGAGTGGTTAGCTCTGTCACCTAACATCAAGAAGGTCGCTGGTTCAAGCCCCGGCTGCGCAAGTTGGCATTTCTGTGTAGAGTTTGCATGTTCTCCCCGTGTTCATGTGGGTTTTTTCCGGGTGCTCCGGTTTGCCCCACAGTCCAAAGACATGCGCTTTAGGTAAATTGAATAAACTAAATTGGACTAAACTGTATTGTATGAGTTTGTGTGAATAAGTGTGTACGGGTGTTTCCCAGTACTGGGCTGTGGCTGGAAGGGCATTCGCTGTGTAAAACATTTGCTGGAACTGTTTGCTGTCCATTTTGCTATGGCGACCTTTGAAATACAGACTAAGCCAAAGGAAAATGAATGAATGAATTACCTCAGAAGGGACTGAGGAATAATAAATGAAGGAATGAATAATTACCTCAGACAAACACAGAGGACTTAAACACTGCAGTGCTTTTTCATTTTCTCCAAATAATCCTTAATAAATGAGTAAATAAAGCAAGTAAACAATAAATAAAGCTGCAACACTTATTTGTCAGTTTGTCGTCTTATGAGAGAATGGTTGGTAATTGCCTAGCAACGACTGATGCCACAGGAGCGGGAGTGCAAATGCATGTTAAAATTTATAAAGAGAGCAACATGCCTCATGCTTTCCACATGCTTTTAGATCAGATATTTGAAAGGACTCTTATCTGTTTTGCTGTGTAACAGACAGGGCGTATTATCGGTCTGATTCTGTGATCTTTGTGGAACTTTGCTGGCATTTCATAATTTCTGTCCACGCTACATGCTCAGTAAAGGTAAATCTCGCCTTTTGATTCTTTCTGCTGATGAGTGTCAGTCCATATTCTCTTAAATGTTGATAGACTTTAAGTCAAAAAAAAATTCTTACTCTTTTTGGGGGGACTTTGAGTTTGTGACAACAACAATGGAATAATCTAGAAATCACAGATTGGGAATGACCAGCCTCTCTTGCTGAAAGACTAATTCCATCTGGAAAACCTGCTGTCGGAGGGTTTCAGCCACTTTAGAATGGATTACCATCTTAAATGTGAAAACCGGAAAGATTGGCTGCCAGTTAAATTGTGTTTATTAGATAATTAAGGGTATTACCAGCAGGTGCCAGATTAACACTGATAACAACGAGGAGCTGATCCGCTCAAAGGCTTTTTCAAAAGTTGCCTTTAAGGTCTTTGTACTGTGCTTCCTAATATGTACTCTATAAATATGCTTAAAAACTGCTCTTTTACTTTTTTACTTCACTTCAATTATGCCTAATGACCTTAAAATTTTGAAAGTTGCAGGATGATCACTAATCTTGATCTCCACTAATATTTTGTTGCTTGAAAACCCTTTTCATCTTCGATCCTAAATCTCATAATGCTGTTGAGTACTAGAAATATGCAAAAAAGCATCATTAAAGTGATTAGTTTTGACACCTGAACATGTGGCTAGTGATGGCCCGAGTGGCCTGATCACTGTTCTGCTCTATTTTGCTGTTTTGCAACAACAGGAAGGTGGTCAGTTACTCAACCCTGTCCTGCATGATGTGAGCGGTACGACCCAACGTCGTGGCGGTTGTCGTGAGACACTGCGCAAGCTTCAGAAGGCAAAATAGCAGAAGTGCAACAGTGTTGCAATCTGGGCCAGTGTCCTGCTGGGTCATGGCTCCACCTCTTACGGCCAATGTGGACGCCTTAGTTCCCGGCAGCCGAGCCGTAAGGACCCCCGGATGTTCACAGCCAGCGTCATTCACCAAAGCCCAAGGAGAAACGGAAGAACGGTGACAGAAAGACCGAAAAACAGGGAAGTGGTGGATGAATGAAAAGTTTAACATTATGCATCACAGCATTTTCAAAGTGCTGACCTCATCGCTATCTGCAATGCGATTTCGCCACTACAAGAAGTAGTACACCCCAATGATTCTGTGGACTTAGTTTTTTTTTATAAATACTTATATTGTATGAATGTATTCCTAATAAATGACTGAATGGTACAATTGGGCTCTTCATCCGCCAACCCTTCATAAGATGCAGGTTTGAGTTCAGCTTAAACCACATTTGTCTTATTTAAACCATCTGTACTTTTTGTTGCTCCTGTGCTATGCTGTTAAAATATGGGGTAATTTAAAATAAACAGTTTTTTCCACCTTTAAAGTCCTTTGTTAAATGATAAACAGATTTTAATAAGCCTTGTATGAATGCAGATTGGAATTGAAACCATATCTCAATCCTGTTTCAACCCACTGTACTTTTTGCTTTATGTAATTTCGTTTTCTGTTTTGTGCTTCACTTATATAAATACTTATTCATGTCACTGTTGCTAACTTTGTCTACTGTTGCTAACTTTGTATTGCAAATAAAGTTGATAAAATAAAATAAAACACTTTATTCTTCAAACTTCAAAAAACTTCAATTCATGTTTTTTTTCTGCACATAAATACTTTGGATGGTTAAATTATATATTTAGACCTTTAATAGTTTCATTCCAGAGTAAGTTTGAGCTAAAATGTTAGTTTCAACCGTGTATTTTCTGTTCTTGAACCAGTGTAGAAACAAGACCAAAAGCCAATCAAATAAAAATAGTTTTGGAAAAATTTGGCTTTTTTTTTCCTTCTGACAAATAAGATAGATGGTATAAAAAAATGTATCTTAATTCATAAAGTTAATTGAAATGAACATTTAATTTGTATATCTGAAGTCAGATCTTTCATTTCTGCCACTTTTGCATTGTACTGTGACAAATATATATGTGAGTAGCATGTATCTACATTATTATATTATGTTAAATACTTTAGTTGAATCCTGTCCTTTGCGATGTCTTAAATTCAATCCTAAATTTAATCAGAAATCCCTTTCGAGTTTCTAGTTTCACTTATGCCAGACTAAGGCATATAAAGGATGACGTTCACCATTCAAAAAGGTGTCAGAAACTCATTGACTATTAATGTGCCTGCCAGGGATTGTTCACCTGTGATATGTTGGCCTTGTTTGTTGCAACAATACTGTTGTTAATATTTAACCATAGAAATTCATATCAGTCCAGGCCTTTATTTCACGATGGTGGATAATTTTTTGAGGCCTGAGAAGTGTTTTGCAATAGGGACCATGTGAGAGAAATTAATTTCTTTTAAAAAGCGTTTTCAAGGAAAAGGTCGTTATTGGGAAGTGAGAGGACAACCACATCCTAAAAATATGCAGAGGAAGCTCGAGTGTGTTTTTGGCCTCAAAATATTTTGCTGCCAAGATTTAGGTTGTCAGCTCCAAAGTGTACATGAATTATAATGAAGCGGAAAATGACCAAGAAACATTAAATGAGGGGTCTTTCATCATTTCCAAGTAAGCTGCACAAACGCGTAAAACGAGGGATTGACAATCCGGTGCAGGCTGGATCATATTAGTACCAGCAGGTCGGGCCGGCGGCATGACGCAGCGACTCGTTTACTCATACGTAACACTATTGACGGTAAAATCCTGACTGGAAGCGGGCGGAGCATCGCTCTCTAGTAAAAGAGGGAAAAGAAACTTGTAATCCTGACGTTGGAAACCCCTGTGTTTGAAATCAACGCTCCTCTGGAGACTGAAACAAACTAAATAAACAAAGCGAACTAGAACCGAAGCAGCTAGACTCTGACCCAGATAAAGTCGCCAGGTCTCACGGGAGAAAAATAGGCTACACGTTATCCCTCACCAAAATAAGATGAAACAAACAAGCCCACTTCGAATTATTTATCTCTGAACGGAAGAATCCAAGTAAACGTAAAAAAAATCTAGGCTAATTGCCTCACCACAAATAGAGTAACTGAAAATAAACAACCTTTTTTAATCTATTAAAACATAGATATATGTAGTCTATAGCGCGTAATCTTGCCGACTGCTTATCGACTTGAGCCAATATATTTCTGACTTCATTATACTAATAAATAGGGAACCCCTGAAGTGTCTTTTTAGTTCTCATGGGTCATTTCTGTAATATGTATGATGACATATATGATGTGTTCGTGAATCAAGACTGGATGATGAAACTGTTCTTCACTTGAAAAGAACATTTGGTGCGAGTACGTTTTTCCTTAAAGGAACAATTCACCCGAAAATAAGCATTGGTTTGTAATATTCAAACCCGCAGGCCATTTCAACATGCACACTGTTAAAAATAAAGGCTCTTAATTGGCATTGAAGGTTCCATAAAAGAGCCCTTAACATCCATTTCTACCTTCCACACAGATTCTTGGTAGTAGAAAACCGGGTAATACTTTTTAATAACTACACTATGAATCATTTAATAAGCATTTGCCTATAGTGAATTCTTTGTCCGTTAAACATTAACTCTATATTAATAAACGTTTGTGAGCAGTTTATAACTGCAGCTACAAATGCTCATTCATTTATAATATGCTTAATAATTGTACTTTGATAAATTATGACTGGTTGATTTTTCATTAAGTATCACATTATTTACAAACCATTTGAATTTAAGAGCAGACAGTGGTTTTTAAGATCATTTGGAATGAGTTAGTAAATGTCCTAATGACAATTAAAGGCTCAGTATCAAATGAACACTAATCTTTACAATCCTATCCAAAAAGTAAAATTACTGTAAAGTTTAAACACTGCTGAATAACAGGAGTGTTGAAATATAACATAAAATTGGAAAAAACAACAATATAATAATTAAACAATATAATATGATGCAACATTTCAGTGTTATTCAGTGAAGTTTAAACTGCACAGTCATTTTATTTTAGTTAAGATTGCAAATATTTATTTTTCATTTAATACAGTTTCATTTGTGTATCTTTAAATAAATAGAAATCAATAAAGTCATTTATTTTATTTTTTCCTGTTTAGAATATAATTGAGCCTTTAATTGTCATTTAGTAGGGATTTACAAAGCATAAACAGTCCTCACTAAATTCGGTCACATACAAATTAACTAATAGAATATGCCTTAATAATAAGAATTATAAATGTTAATTTGAATAGTTTATTAATCATTTACTTACTCGTTCTGAATGATCTTCAAAAACCACCAACTATGCTTAAATAACTGGTTTGTAAATAATGCAATACTTAATTTAGTAATGAAAAATTAATCATTAACAAAGTATAAAGAACAATCTTTAAGCACTTTAAGAGTCAAGAATACAGCATTTGTACCTGCAGTTTTAAACTGCTTACTAACGTTTATTAATGTAGAGTTAATGCTTAACAAATAATGAATCCAATATTTTCTCATGCTTAATAAATGATTCATAGTGTGTAGTTATAACAAAGTGTTATACCAAAAAAGGTTCTTAGGTGATTTAAAATAGAACTGTTGATGTTGTTTTGTTTAATTCAAAATGATTCTTTAAAGTAATCACTGGAAAAACTCTGAAACACTGACAATTTTTTAAGAGAGTACACTGTAAAGAATTATATGATCAATTAGTCATGACAGGATATGTTTTTACTTCATTGTAACTTATTAAACTAAGTTAACCATGTTCTAACTTAATTTTTTAAAGTAATGCTAGTTTTAGTCAGTTTAACATAATATAAGTTTAATAGACTCAAGGTTAGTTTGATTCAGCTTAAAAAATTAAGGCAACCAGGATTTTTTACAATGTAGATATTTAGAAAATTAATATAAGAGACTTTTAGCTGAAACCAGTTCTTGGTTTGTAAAATGCAATAACCATCAGCACATTGAGAGTCCAAAAGCATACAGGCAAAACAACATTAATGCCTGTGGACCCTGACAGTTCACTTTTTATGAAGTGGAACTGTTGTTGCTTTAAAAATAATATGATATATAAAGGCAAACTAATATGAATCCTACACAATAACAACAGATGCCACTTTTGATTATTTTGTCTTAATCTTAAGACGTATTCATTCTATAACTCATTTATTTTTTCTACTAGTGAAATATTTGGAAATGCAAAGTCACTAAGTATGATGTGCTTGCCATCTTCTGCTTAGCTTAGTATTAGCAAAGCAAATTTCTCAAGAAAAGTAAATAAAGTACAAAGAAATTTCATTCACTGCATTCAAATAGTGTCTGACATTTTTTGTTAGCGTTTGGCCTCTTATTCACATCAGATGGAGTCTAGTTGTGCTGGAAGAAAATTCGAGATTATCTCAGGCAGCCGTATACGTTACTCGTACAAGCATGCACAGATGGAGAAGGAAGTTGGAAATGTTGAGCAAGAAGTGCAGATCCTCCTGCACTATTGGACGGTGTTGTGAAATACGCTCTTCAAAACAACACCCTTTTCCTCCTTTACTGATCGGTTTCTCACTGTTTTATAGGTTCCCTTTCAAACATCAAACAAAATGTCAAACTAAACTTCTCAAGCAACATTGTGATGCAATCAGAATGTTGCCATTTTATTACAAAATATATATTTAAATCCCATTAGAGGTTAAGAAAGATGTCAGTAATATGTAACAAACATATAGATGTAAATAATACATAAATTATACTAGATCATTTTAATCCTTTATCGTCCATTCTAAGGATTTTTGATCAATTTCTCTGGTTGAACAGGGTTCCTGACATTTTTTGAGTTTTAATGATAACTTATAGACAAAAAGTCAACCAGGTGGTTACAATGCCAGTTAAAAGGTAAATGTGATCAAGATGACAATATACTGTACTGCATAAAATTACATTTCCCCCCTTAAAATACATGCTTGTGATTTTAGTCATTCCCTTTAACGACTGAAGATTCTTTTTCCCCACAAAAGAGGAACATTTGTACGTTTTGGATTCGGTTGATTACACGATCATTTAAGTAAGTGCATTATTTAAGACCCCTTGGTAAGACTTTCATTCTCTCTCTCACTCTCCCACCTTCTATTGTAATGGTGATGAACTGTTCCTTGTCTACCTGTTACTTACTCTCCTCCCTGACTGACAGGCCATTCAACCAGTCTATCAGGTTTCATTTCCTCCCGCAGGACTCGAGCAGGAACAGTCACACCTCAACAGCTCAGAGTTTCCCTGTTACCAGTGATGAAATCCCATCAATACATTTAAAAAAAATAATAGATTCAACAGGTATGGTGTATAAATTATTAATAACTTGATCTGCTTTGGCTACACAGTTATATAGTGGGTTCATATTATCATAAACACAGGGGCATATCAGACAATTTAAAAGTGGTGGGGGCAGCTGAATGAGATCTAAAATTTTATGTTCATACAATTATTAATCACCTGTTTCTAAATGGTCTGTCTCAAAAAGTGAGGGGGACGTGACCCCCCCCCCTTAGTTGCTATGCCCCTGCATAAACATGAATATGGATTAAATATATATTTAAACAAAGTTTTATATTTTGTTTCTCTTTTGAAATAGTTGAAAAATGTATATGGTTTCATTTATGTATAATATTACGCTGCGCTAAATAGAAAATGAAACATTATTTAACACATATTTTGACTTTTAGTTTTATTTTCGCAAATATATATTTAAAGTATGCAGTCTTAAAAATAAAGGTTCCTTTCTGCCGTTTATGGTTCCATGAAGAACCTTAATGTTGATGGGACATTTAAGTTTCAAATGTTCTTTAGATTTTCAAGATGTTTTTTTTTTTGACTAAGTGGTTCTTTGGGAAACCAAAATGGTTGTTCTATGGCATCACCGCAATAAATAAATAAATAAATAAATAAATAAAAATGCAAACATTAATTTTAAGAGTGTGTCTATTCAATCGAATTAATCTTTATTTCTGTTGCGCTTTTTACAATGTAGATTGTGTCAAAGCAGCTGAACATAGATGAAGAAAAGAGAGTAAAAGCCATGATATTTAAAATTGTGGAACATTCCAGCAATTCAGGCTGGCAAGAGATAAGTGTAGAATATCTAATATATTCATTTTATCTGACAAATCTAAAATCAGAAAAACAGATCATTAAATCTTGCATTTAAGCCTCGGGTAAAAAGAAAGAAATGAGTTTGTATGTTGATTAAATCCACCTTTTAATTGATTACTCATTATTTTCCTTATCTTAATCCTCATTTTCACTCAGATCAGATCATATCAGTGCTTGTACGTCTATGACAACCTGTATTTGATCCTCAAGTTTAATATAGGTACACTGTGACATGTTTTTTTTGTTTTCCAGTAAATTGTGTGTTTGTATGTGTTTGTGTGTTTTAAGGGGCTAGAAAGTTCATTGCTTATCTAGCCTTGAACCAGAGTCTTTAACAGACCGCTGGACTCTTTGGATTGTGGACCCTGTCTGTGTATTTAAGATAACCATACCTCTGTACCGAGGTGACTCACCAACACAGATTTCAAAAGATCTCCAAAATTCCAGACATTTAACAGGAGATTTCACATCTGAATGATTAATGTGTCTGCATGTGTAGATTTGGACACTGTTTATTAAGAAACCATTGAAACTAAAGTGAAAGCAAGAATAGGCTACACACTGCATAATGGAAACTGAATCTCAGCAGCTGTGCGTGCGTGCGTTAGTGGGTGGGTGTGTGCTAATATGTTTTTGACAGCAGTAAAAAAATGCTTAGACACATAAGATTCCAGTACAGTAAAAATCATTTAATTCAATAAAATAGTATATAACAGCAGACCAGTTGTACCTTTATCATCTTTATAAGATTTCTTCACTGCGTTTTCAATACTGTTACAATGAGTTGCATCATACCTCTGCAGTACAACTCTTCCCATGACAACCACTGCCCCAGATATGGCGAAATGAATTTAAATAACAGAATATTAAACAGTAGATATCTCACTTTAGAACCCGTACAAAAATACTTTACAGACGAAATACGTGACAGGGTTTCCAGATTACCAGAGTTGTGCCGAGCACACGGTGGGATGTTGCGCAATCCAGGCGCACAGTCCACTTTCATGTTTTTCTCTCGGCTGTAAACGCGTCGAACGAGCGCTCGCCCGTTTTTCCAATCGACGGCAGAAAACTTTTGTTGTAAATTCTGCACTCTTTAAAGTCACTGAGTCATTAAGCACCACGGGAGTTCCGTCAGCACTGGCCGGTGGCGGAGAGCAGGTTCCGCAGCGTCGCCAGTTCGCGTGACAGCTGCTCCACGCGCTTCTGTAACCGGTCGTTCTCGGCCGCGAGCTCGAGCACTTTGTGCTGCGTCTCCAGGTTGCGCATTTTGGCTTTGTCTCTGCTTTTGCGGACGGCGAGATTGTTCCTCTCGCGTCGCTGTCTGTATTCGTCGCTGTCCTTGTCCAGCCGCTTCTTGCCTTTCCCGCTTGAGGCCATTTTACCGCCCGCCTGAGGTGATCTTCCCTTACCTGACGGCGCAGGTGTACCTGGCGGGCTCGAGCAGGAGGAGGACGCGGTGGAAATGTTCCCCAGGCTGCCGCTCGGAGCGGTCTGGTACGGCAGGTACGAGCGCATGTCATAGCCACCGGGACCATCCATTGGCGTCTCTTCGTGTCGCCCGTTACTTTTGGCAAAACTGCCCAGAAAGTCCGGGCTGAACACGGCGTCTATGCGCGTCTCCTGCAGCTCCGGGTACGCCAGCTGGTTCGGGTCCCGCTCAGTCAGCGAGATGTAGTTCTTGTAGTTCTGGAGCGCTGCTCTCTTGCTCTTGTTCTCCTCAGAGAGAAAGTCGCTGTAGATTCCCAGTGCGCGGTGCCGGTGGCTTTCGTCTTGGCTGGCCAGATGCTGGTACTGGGGCAAAGAGTCCAAATAGATGCTGAAGTCTATGGCTTTCTCGTGCTCAGAAATATCATGAAGCTTCGTCATGGAGCCGTTGACGGGCTGCTTGCATACACCGTCGCTGACCGGACTGCTGCTGGCGTTAGTGCTGTGGAAAGCGAGGTAGTCCCCCTCGTAAAAACCGGCCACTTCCATGGATCTTAACACCCGCCGGATTGCGGCAGGACGGAGATCAGGGTTTCGCCGCCCCTGAGAACTTCGCAAGTGTCACCGACTACAAGCGCAGAAATAAAACTCACGCAAAGATTCGAGAGTCTTCGATGGCAGAAATAACTAGATGACTTCTGTCTAGTTGTATGTAGGTGATAGGTTGCCTGCCCAGCGTTCGCTGGAGAGCTCGAGTCAGTTTTCATGTCTCGGATTGAGGAGTTTATAGGGGTGTGAGAGTGGGCGGTGATTCTCGATTTGGTATGTGACGCGTTTTTCTGGTTTGACCGCACAGGCGCACACTAAAAACTTAAAAGCGGGGTGCTCAAATCACTGAATAACAAAAGAAAAAATATACACTACATAAACAGATGCAAATGTGCTGAACGTGGGGTTTTGTACAATTAGAATCAGAATCAGATTTAATGGTAGGTACACACAAGACTTTGCGTAATTCACACACAGCTTAGTCTAAGGATACAAAATATAAAGAAAATAAAGTGGTTGTTATTTTAACAAGTAAACACACACACACACACACACACACACACACACACACACACACACACACACACACACACACACACAACAACAAATAGCCTATAAGTGGATATAACAGGGTCTGATCAAATGAAGAAAAAATATTGTAACATTTAACAATAACAATAGTCTTTTCAACACAGATCTCTCTTTCTCTGTGTACAGAATTAATTATAAGGACTCTTTCAATGTTGCATCTTTATTATCTTCTTACATCTCCACAGAACTAGAAAGGCAGCATCGATAAGTAAAGTAATAAAACCATCAGCTGGTTGTTGTACAACATTACTGTAGTGTTGCTATTGGCATTTTTTGACCATTATTGTAAAAATATCTGACAATTTGACCAGTCAAAATAAAGTCTTCTGTAGTGTAATAGCTAATTGAGCAACAAAGGCACAAGAGGCTGTCCTGTATTGTAAATATAGTCACTCACTGCACTCTAGCAGCCATGACTAACAATGCAGTACAACATTGAGTGTCCTATTGCTTTTTTATTGATGACCACATACCAAAAATAATTTTTGTTATTAATGTTATTAGGTAAACTCATTACGCAACATTCTTCAGTCATTAAGTATTACGATAGTCCCTGATTTGCCAACAAGAATAAAACAAGTCAAATTATGAAGAAAGGAAATAAAAAATAAAATTCTCTATGGGGATGTGCAGCGAGGAAGTGGTCAAAGTTGATATTGAAAATAACAGTAGATTGAGCAATCATTTGCTAGAACTGATCATGTATGTTTTATAACTTAATTTCAAAATTAATTTCATTTTTTTATTTAGCCTACTTGTAAAGTTGCCATCCTGGATTATGATCCAAAAAATATATTTTCATTTTCTAGTAAATCAATTTATTCTAATTATTCATCGATATCATATCATCACTATCTAGTCTCAGCTCTCTCAGAGGGTCACCGCTTGCAGCAACAAATTTGTACTTCCTCAGTGATGTGCTCAGTCTGCCACCTGCCGGGTCAAGATAGCACTACACAAGCTGCTGAACTGAATTTCATCATCGACCCCCATAAGCAGACTCTTTCAATAATAGCGTTTCATTCATTCATTCAGTTTCTTTTCTGGTTAGTCCATTTATTAATCCGGGGTCGCCACAGCAGAATGAACCACCAACTTATCCAGCATGTTTTACGCAGCAGATGCCCTTCAACCCATCACTGGGAAACATTCGTACACTCTCATTCACAGACATGCACTATACAATTTTAGCTTACCCATTTCACCTACTGTGCCACCACATCGCCCATACTAGCGTTTCTGTCATACCTAAACATTTACCCTGTGTTCACCATCAAAGCACAAACAGATTAGGCTCAGTTATAATAAATACATTACATGACAAATTAGTTTCTGATATTGTGTTATTTCATATTAGATTAGATTCAACTTTATTGTCATTACACATGTACAAGGCAACAGAATGCAGTTTAGGTCTAACCAGGAGTGCAATAGCAGCAAGTGCAGGATATAGGTATAAGTTATAAAGTGCAATTATAGAAAAACTACGGGTATTTGAAGACTTTAGATGCAAAAACCTCTAAATGCCGTCTGAAAATTTCCTCTAAAATGAGCATTTTTATCAGGCTCCGGTGTGTATGTTCAGTAATATCACTTTTATGGCAAAGAATAAGACTTTTTCCTGGTCTTTAAAGTGAAATATCTCAACATAAACAAAGGCGGCTGAAAAAAATATTCATTTTGATGGAAATTTCAGACGGCACTTAGAGGTTTTTGCATCTGAACTCTTCATTTCCAGATGGATGTACTATGAACATTATATACAGTTACTGACTATGAACAGAGATTAACAGTAGACAAATATGTACAGGTTGCTAATAATAATCAGAAGTATGCAGCTATAGATGAATATAATTACAAATGTATAAGTGCAGTGAATATGTACAATTCAAAATGAATTAGTGCAATGTAGTGCGATGAATATGTGCAATTTTTAAATATGCAAATATTAGTGCAGTGATTATGTGGAGTTTAAGTTATGAGGAGAGTGTGGGGGTGTATGAGGGGGGCAAAAGAGTCAGTGGAGGGCAGAGTTCAAAAGGAATATATTGTTTATATATTCACATATATTTTATTTTACACATTCCATAATTGTATAGCATATCAGCGACACAAATACAATTGCAAAAGCCCATTACATTGTTTGTACTGTAATGGATCTTCCCATTTGAATTTATACATAGAAACGTCACGAACTTACATTATTTTAATTGTACTAAATATTATGTCTAATAATGTACTAATAGTTAACATTGTCCTTACCATTTCCTGTTGTCGTCCACGGAAAAAATATAATACGGGTTGTTTGAAATAAAACAATGGTGGATGATTATTGAAATGATGAAATGATGATGACATATTTTCATTCTAACTAAAAAAAATAACATTTTTTAATGTTGTAAAAGTACAGTTATTTGTTTAGACTGTGACGTAACTTTAAACATGGTTTGGTAAAAAATTGATTTTACTTGCATAAAAAAATATATTTTTTGACAAAATAGCAGTTCATAATACAATTTATTACTACTATCATGCGAAAAGTGAGAATATACAATCACATTAAACTATAAATAAAATGAAATAAAATAAAATAAAATAAAAAACTTTTTGAAAAAGGAAAAAACTAAACAAAAACAAACAAAAAAAAAAATCAGAAGGGGTATATACATCACACATTAAAGAAAAAGATTAAAAGAATTTACCCATTTCAGTTGTTTTTAAAGCCTTTTTTGTAAAAGAGATAGAAATAGTTTTAAAGTAATACTGCATTTCAGTAAGCAAAATGTTAAAAAAAGGTTTTTGGTTTGTAAATTTACATACAAAATTTTGTTAATAAGATTAGAAGATTAAGAACATATGTTTTATTGTTATATAATAGTTCTGTTTTGTAATTTACACAACCAAACAAAACATTTGGGGGCCTAATTTTTTTATTACTTGGTAATTATAATGTTGAGGAAATACCAGGTAAATTATCTACATTTCATAAGCAATTTCTTCTTGCCTGGACACTTTTATCCAAGCACAATGTCAAATCTCTTTTTTTCAACGCTGGTTTGAAGCAAATATTTTGCTTGTTAGTCAATTATTTAATGCAAATGGCCATTTATTCAATTATAAAGAATTTCTTATTCAGTTCATAATACAAATCCACTTTTACACTGAAGTAAAACGCCGTCAGAATAGCCTGCTTTCTGATTGGTTGCATCCGGGTGGGGTCAGGACATTCTTGCTTTCTAATTGGTCGTTATGTTTGTTATGATAACGTAGTCTAATTGTCGATTGGCTGGATTCTGGAGCGGAACGAACCCAATTGGTGGAGGGAGAAGACGCGGAACAGGGCGTTCAGAGGCGTGGAGTTCAGGATGCGGAATTAACGCATCCGCTGCGCCCGAACCGGATTGAATATGGCGAGCACCGAGCAAAGTGGGTCTTCAGAAAACTTTCACACACCCGCGCCAAGTGGATCAGATCAACCGGGCGCAAGATGGGGTCCACAGCATGCCGGTGCTCGAGAGCTTGCGGAGTTATACTCGCCAGGTAGGAATTTAAACCTGTTTTACGTGTCTCGTCGGCACCGGTACCCGCCCGGCTCTGCCCACACCGGGGATTGTACGGACTGCCAGCCACGAGTTTCTCTCGGAGAGAACAGACACGGAGCTGTAGCATTCGCCGCGTAGTGTGTTTTGAAAGTGCACGTAACAGAGCGCGTGCATGTTCAGTCAGGGGTCTCTACGGGGCTAAACACGACGCGTTTATTACTGTAACACATAGAGACGGATTAATGAAAGATGTTCATGTGGCAGCCAGTTTAATTGAGCATAACGCCCCGTAAAAGATGCTAGTCATCATCAAGTCGAACATAATTGTCTGTGGAAAATTTGACCAAATTGGGTTATTAATCTTGCCTTGAGGTCTCAAGGGAGTAGTTTCTGTGCCAAAAATAGTTGCAGTACTTGTAGCTGTCAGATATCGACAGGATATGATTTAAATTTTATGCTTTCCATGTAGATTAAACATGGACTCAGTAATTGAGCTAGTTTAAGACAAGTTGTACACAAAATATGAACAACATTTTGGGTAAGTAACAATCAAAGACACAGATTTGAAGTTGGGTAATTTCTGCATGGGTTCTACTAATATTGTCATCACATGACATGTGTCATGCAGTGAGCTTGTCATCAAAACAGGACATAACGTCACAAAATGTCCGTATAAAATGGACAGAATGCTTAAACATACTTTTTTTTTTCTTAGTCCCAAATTTTGCCCATTACATTTCAATACAGTTGTTTGCAAACACATATCCTCACAGCAGATCTTCATTTGTGTGTGGCAGGTGCTGTTTTGACTTATTTACACATTCTGCGAATTCGTATTGGATAAAAATTCCATCATGTTTACACAAAAAACAAGTGCATGTAGCGCATTGCTGTAAATATTTGGTACATCAAGTATGAAAGTATACGTCAAAAGGCCAGTTTATTAGTTTCATTCTTAACATTACAGCTTGAAAGTTAAACAGAAAGCCATGACCAAATGTATACTTTTTCTATTTTGGTCCAGACCAAAAGAAAAACTCTTCAGTTGTGAACAGTTAACCCAAAGAAAAAAGATCCATTGTCTGTTGTCAGTAATATAGCGAAGTGTGAATCACAAAAGTCACTTTGAAACCAGGCATTTTTATTGAGGGTCAGTGTGAATTTAGAATGACCGACTCAAACTGTTGTGAAATCGGTGTTGTGCGTCATCCTCATGCAGCATTATCATATCAGTCTCATGGATTTCCAATTGAAATGATCAAAAACATGGAAGTCTATGACCCAGTAACATCAAAGTTTGGAGTCCAAAGCAAACAAACAAACAAGCAAATTCCCATTGCTCATTTCTAAGTAATTGTGAATAAAAGCATCTTCTACATAATGTAAATGGATATATATGTGTGTGTGTGTGTGTGTGTGTGTGTGTATTAAGGTCAGAATCATTAGCCCCCCATTTTTATTTTTCCCCCCATTTTCTGTTTAACAGAAAGATGCTTTTCAACACATTTCTAAACATGATAGTTTTAATAACTCATTTCTAATAACTGGTTTATTTTATCTCTGCCATGATGACAGTAAATAATATTTTATTAGATATTTTTCAAGACACTTCTATACAGCTTATAGTGACCTTTAAAGGCTTAACTAGGTTAATTAGGTTAACTAGGCAGGTTAGGGTAATTAGGCAAGTTATTGTATAATGATGGTTTGTTCTGTAGAATATTGAAAAATATATAGCTTAAAGGGGATAATAATTTTGTCCCTAAAATGTTTATTTTTTTAAATACGAACTGGCCGAAATAAAACAAATAAGACTTTCTCCAGAAGAAAAAATATTATCAGACATACTGTGAAAATGTCTTTGCTCTGTTCAACATCATTTGGGAAATATTTAAAAAAGAAAAAAAAATTCAAAGGGGGGCTAATAATTCTGACTTCAACTGTATGTGTAGTGCAGCAGTTCGTAAACGAGCTTCATACATCCAATCCAAAATGTATCAGTACAAAGTCTGCAACCTCTGATACGATTTAATATTGATTAAGATTGATCAACATGTAAACAAAAGCTCATTGAGCACGCTTTAAGGACCATGTTGTGTTTTTAATAACAATATTCGATCACGCTATCTTTTAAAATACACCACAAAAAACATAATATTTTAGACAAGTTCACCTAAAACCAGCAGCTTGCAATAGTTTGTGTTCGGTTAATCAGAGCGTTCCAGAGGAAGTTGATCAGTACCAGCAGGGAACAATGGACATTGTGTGTAGGACAAATGCCACATATATAAACAGAAGAACAGAACGGGGCCGAAAACCAAACAAAACCAGACGAGTGTGAGGGTGTGGTAGGTGTGACCAGTTTGAGTTGGTGTAGGTAGGTTGGGTGCTGCGGTTCAATGTCAAATCGAGCAGAACCGATGTTTTGGGTAGCATGAGATTCAGTGCTTCTGTATCTTCACATCACTGTCCTCTAGTAATCTCCTCATGTGTACAGTGGCTATAGTGACTCAAGTAGTGTACAAGCTCTGTGTTCCGTCATCAGATTAACTTTAAATGAATCAGTCACCTTGGAATATAGCAGTATTTCTAGATTCTCTTAACTGTGTTGTGAATCAGGTTCCTTTGTCATTTCAGTTATTTTCTCTCAAGTGGTTCTGCACTGAATTCAGGGCAAAGGTGAATTTGCCCACGGCACAATTGTTGCTGCACAGCGAAACAATGTGACTTTGGTAGCATTGTTTTAATACAAGCTCATAAACATATGCCTCAGTCTCAGTCACTGATTCAAATGTTGAAAGCTTTCTCAACAGTTTAATGACAACAATTCTTGTATTTTTTTAAACATAAGCTGCCAGTATTGTAGATATAGTTGTGTTGCTGTATTCCTAATTTAAATTTAGCCACCTGTTGTCTTGGAAAACCACTATATGAAATGGGATTTATCTTGTTGATCTGCGCTTCCAGCATTTGAATTTATTCTGTACTCATAGCCCATGGGTTAAAGGGGATAGTTCACCCAACAATGGTAAAATTTAAGTTAATTAATTTAGTTTTTCTCAGAAGAACATTAACATTAGGACTAAAAAAAACTGAAACCATGGCTATTTGTCATTTAATAAAATGTGAGTCAATAGTAACTAGCACTATGAGAGTCAAAACAAACTAAAAATAAAATGAATACTTGTGACTCCTGACGATACTTTGAGGTCTTTTTGAAACAATCACTACAAGATGCATAACATTGTTTACAACATTTTTAATTTAATAAACAATCTAAGTATATGGTCCTGAGTGCTGAAGAACAAAACAACACTCATCCGAACAATACAAAAATACAACACCCATCCAAAAACAAAGCAACTTACATTTCTCCATTTTAAACAAACAGTTTTAGATCACGGCTTGAATTTGCGACTGTAAATAATTCATTCGCTGCAACTGTCGGATTATCAGTAATAAAATTAATATTGCTGCAACCAGTTAAACCAGCTCGTTTCATCCTACCTCACAGATGACTTTTGCCTCAGACCTTACAGATAAAATGTGCAATAATGAATAATATTGTCTTCCTGCCTTCGGAGGCAGACAGCTAATGTTTGGGAGCACAGTTTTATAAAACCTTAGAGGTAATGAACCAAATCAATTTGATGACTTTGCACAGACAATTCCGAATGATTAAAAGAGCATTTAAGAGGGGATGCTTTGCGATCGGTCTGCTGATTTGTCCACTTAACGTTTAGTAGATGCTTTATCCAGACTTCAAGATCTGACTGATGTCTTAGCTTATGAACATCTCCTAAATTGAATTGTGTCACACAGTGAGACCAGCTAATCTTTCTTATGGTGTTTTTTAAAATACTCCTTTATCTTGTAGTTCCTATTAAAGTTTAATTTACTCACAAAATTACTTGATAATGATGCTTATTTGATGTTATTTTTGAATCCCATTGACTTAAAAATTCTCATGTCTTTCTTACAGGAAAAAGATGTCAGGAATGGATCAGTGTGCTTCTTTGCTTTACCCTCATGGCCTTCAACTTTTGTTACCTGGTAACATACTTCCACCTGGGACACTCCTGGTACATCCTCCTGGGCATCGGTTGGTACAACAAACAAACCCGCACAAACACATCACTGTTTAATAGAGCGGTAATAGTAAGCTCAACAAAGAAGTTACAAAGTACATCTGTGACATTCTCAGTTTCCAAGAATTCCAGTAAATATCAGGAAAGGATTAAGAGATTGAATTCATGCTGTATTGAACTATGCTGTTTGTGTGTGTGTGTGTGTGTAGTGGCAGGGATCCTCACTGCAGACTTTGCATCTGGTCTGGTCCACTGGGGTGCTGACACATGGGGTTCAGTGGATCTGCCCATTGTTGGGAAGGTATACAAGTGAAACCCATTTTTTATGCTATTAAATGTTATTGAGCCATTATTGTTATGATTATTCATCCATGACAGGCCTGAACCAGCACATTGTTTCAGTTTAAAAACATAATTTGTAAATTTCTGTTTAAACTAGGGCTTGGCGATATGGTGGTATATATCATTACCGAAAAATAGATCATCAACTGTAATAGTTTTTTTTTGCTTTTATCCATGTATATGGTGACATGTAAGTAAATCTGAGGTGATTTAAATTTAGTGTTTTGGATTCCTGACATAAAACAGCAAGTTCGAATACAGAATAACTCTGTGTACAATTTCCCTCAGAAAGTTAAACTTTTGTTGCGCCTCCCCCAGGTCCTAAAGCCTACTTGATAATAATTTCACATTAGACTAATAAAAATGAAAGTAAAATACACAAATAACATGAAATTATGTCACAAAATTCTTAGTCTTCTTTGTTATATTTGTCAGAATATATGAAAAAAGCACTGACTAATGGGCTGTATGCACAGCTAGTGTTTTTTAGCCAATGATGAACTTCCGGTGAAAGGTTTTATGACTATTTTCAATTTCATAAGGTTCCTTTTACAGCATCGATATTATAACGTCATTCAAATATATTCAGTTAAATAGACTCAAACATCCATTTGGTTGTTAAAGCGTAAAAAGGCACGAAATACCGCTTCAACGCATGCACCGCCATTAGCAGCAGGCGAGCACAAAACTCCATTGAAAATACTGGGATAAAAATTAATTTCCATATTTTAATGACATGGTGTGGAAAAATATAATTTAATGCAGTGCTTCTTGTTTGGTTTGATACCCACTTCATGTCATATTTCAGCCAGGCAGTGATAATCGCTGTTTTTTTTTTTTTTTTTTTTTTTAAAGAAATCAAATCTTAAATGCAGCGATGTTGTATGGGATGACAATTAACCGGAAGCCCTGGGGGTGGCTGACTGAAATTAAAAGTCTGTGTTCATATACCCAATTGAGTGTGACACCAATCATATAGATAGTAGTTCAGTATTTGCTCTATTAATTCCTTTTCTTTACAATATCGCTCCCAAGAAGACTCCTGAGGGGTCCTAATGCCCAGCCCATAATAAATTTACACATGGGCTGCTGAGTTGCACTAATTTAAGTTAAAAAAAAAAGTTAGTTCTATATAGGAACAAAGCATCAATTGGGTTTGAAAAATTATTTATTATGAGGTAAACTAACACTTATGGGGAATAAAAATCTCAAACTTCACTCTGTAAATTAACCTGTAAATTAACACTTCTCAAAAAGAAAAGATATCCGCTCAGCAAAAAGGTGGATAAAAAAAATTAAGTCTCTATTTAACTATTTAACTATTTAACCAAGTCCGAATGAAGAAAAAAGGTGAAGTCCTTATAATTTCTGAAATTTATTTACTATAAAACCTTTTTGTTGATTTTTTGAAATAACTACCCATTTAAATATCTATATTGTTGAATGTATTGTTACCATGAAATAAATTTGCTTAAAAACGTGAAATAGAATTTTTGTCAAACCGCTCACTCCTAGCTGAAACAAGACAAAATATAATTGTTTGATGTTTTTGGTCAATACTTGGAAAACAAGTTTATTTATAGTACATGCAACATGTTTACTTACACTTTAAATACAAAATTGATAAAATGCAATAAATGTTCCTGAAAAATTCATAATACCTTTTTTAATCAGCATTTGGTAACATTTTAGTTTAAGTAGCAATACATGCTTTTGACTACTGGTTTAATACCTGCGTATTATTAAGATATTAACTCTTTATTAGCACTTATAAAGTATGATCTTATTTTACATCTCTAATCCTACCCAATACCTAAACCCAACTACTATCTTAGTAAATATTAATAAGCAGCCAATAAGTAGTTTAGTTCAAAATCTTAGTTAATGGTTTGTTAATAGTGTGAATTGTACATTAAAATAATGTGTAACAATTTATTTTGCTGTATTTCACATTTTCAAATAGTCAACGTTTTTATGATGTCTAAATTATATATGTAAAAATGAGCATCTGATTCTGTAAGATTTTTTGTCTTGTACTAATCCTAATTGCTTTTTTATAAAGTTTCCTTCATGTTTGTTCACCCCAGGCCTTCATTCGTCCGTTTCGAGAGCACCACATTGACCCAACAGCTATAACACGCCATGATTTCATTGAAACCAATGGTGATAACTGTATGTTGACCATCGTCCCTCTGGCTAACATGGCTGCAAACTTCCTGATGCTCTCACCAGGTAAAACATCAGACATTTTATCTGTCCAACTCAGAGACCAATGATGATCATTTCTGACTCAGCATCTCATATCACACTGTTCTTCTCTTTTCAGCGGAAATCTATCGAAACTACCCCTGGTACTGTTACGTCTTTGCTTTAGCCATTTTTGTTACATTGACCAATCAGATTCACAAATGGTCGCACACATATTTTGGGCTCCCACGCTGGGTGGTGCTCCTGCAGGACTGTCACATCATTTTACCACGAAAGCACCACAGAGTTCACCACGTTGCACCTCATGAAACCTACTTCTGCATTACCACAGGTACATCCACACACAATATCCTTGATTAACCACACTTTCACTTCACACTAGTTTTCTATTTCTTGTTTGTACTAAGTACTAACTTGTTCCAAAGTTTGTGGTCAGAAAGACATTTAATGTTTATTTTTTTTAGAAAAATAATTGAACAGTTAAGGCTGGTTTATACTCTACGCGTTCGCTTGAGCATGTGTGGCGACTCTGACATCATCGTGGTGTTTGTGGAGGTTCACTGTGGGTGCGCTTGAAATGATTTCGGCTAACGGAGCAAATTTTTTAAAAACTCGAGCGAACAGTTTGCGTGATGCCGTGTTTCGTTTGAGTTGAATACAAATCACTTTGAAATGATTTTGTCTGAAACAAGTACACCTGTATATATATCATTATAATCGGTCCATGTGTGATCATAGAGATAACCAGATGGCAATAACTCTTGGCTAGAAACTGCAACAGCCGTGGGAAAGGAGAACGTTTTTGTTAAAATGTTTAGAAAAACTTGAGGGATAAGTTTGTTAAACAAAAAGAGAGGTCATGGCAAAAGTGGAGATCTATGTGGTTTTAATATTACAGAAGGATTTTCCACCATTCATAGCTTTTACACTGATGTATATATTACAATTTTGAATTTAAAACAATTTAATAGTTATAAAACTAAAATGACAAATTAACAAATTATTTATTTGATAACTGGAAAGGAACATTTGAACCTGTCAGTTTACAATATACTGATGCTCTGTTTTTAGGCTTTATTGGTGATAATGGTCAGGAATGTTTGACAATTATTGCCTTTTAGCATATAAGTAGAGGACACAAACTAGCCAGACAGTAATGTGTGAATTGTGGAGTGGGTTATATATATATATATTAAAAAAAAAAGTCAGTGTTTTTAGTAAGTGTACTTTTTTGAAAAAAGAAAAAGAAAAAAGTATATATATATTTGTATTGTCATTCATATTTTAATAAATTATAATAGATAGATAAATAAATTATAAAAAAATAATAAAAACAATTAGTTTAAAAAACTTGAACAATATTAACGATATGACGTAGTTTCGGAAACTTCCTACTTCTATGTTTATCTGTCTGATTTTATGGTCTGTTTCTTTTGACCGCCCCCTTTTATTTTAAAGAATATCATACTGCCAAACGCATCATGGTCTGCGACGCGGCGCCAGGCAAATGTATAAATCAGCCTTTTAATGGATAGTTCACCCAAAACTGATCATTCAGTCATCATTTACTTGTTCCAAACCTGTTTGAGTTTTTTTTCTTCTGTGGAACAAAAAAGAAGATAAACCTGTAAGCACTCACTTCCATAGTGGAAAAATCAAATACTATGGAAGTTAGTTTTGGAGCACTTTTCAAATTATCTTTTGTATTTAACATTAAAAAAGAGACTCAAAGGTTTGAAACCAAAGGTTTGAGTAAATAAAAGTTTTTTGGTTAACTGGCAAACCTTTGAAAATGGATTGTGCTAGTTTAGAAAACAATAATGTTATTGTTACTGTGTAAACTTAAAAAACATGAGTGTTTTTATATATATATATATATATATATATATATATATATATATATATATATATATATATATATATATATATATATATATATATATATATATATATATATATATATATATATATATCATAACCCTGACAACAAACTTTTGAACATTAGCGCATCGTGTTCAATAGACACATTTTTGTGTCCTATTAATTTATTTTAAACTTAATTCATAACACAACATACAATGAGTCATGTGTGCAACTAACAGACAAGAATATTAAATATTAAATTAAATCATAACATCTGTACATGATTAAATCTGTTACACTTACTAGTGGAGAGTACCCAAAACATGGTATCACTTTACAATAAGGTTTTAATATACATTGTTATTTATTTATTGTTAATAATGCATTTACTATCATGAACAAATAATGAACAACACATTAAACTATTTATTCATCTTGTTTAACTTCATCTAATTAAAATAGTTGTTCGATGTTTGTTCATGCTAACTCACAGTACATTAATTAATGTTAGTAAGAATTAATTTAGATTTTAATAACGCATTAGTAATTGTTGAACTATGATTATTAAATGCTGTACAAGTGTTGTTCATTATTGCTTTATGTTAGTAAATACTAGTGTTATCACGATACTGGAATTTGATATCAATCGGTACTGAAATTTAAAAACGCTTATTTCCCTCTAACGGTAGAGCACGTTCTTAAACACTGGTGATTTGCCATTCCAGTGTTCCATTGCTCAACAGAAATTACTGTGATTGGCCGTGAAGGTCATCAGTTCACCTAACTCACCACTGTTTACCGAGTTTAACCACAGATACAGGGACACTAGAACGATTTAAAGCTGTGAAGATCAGTCGATTCATCAGCTGATCACTCGGATGTCAGCTTAGAAACAGACCAGCTGATCTTTGCAGCTTTAAAACGCTCCAGTGTCTGTGGTTACACTGTATACAGCCGTGTATTTAAAAGTGAACTGATGACCTTCACGCCACATCCTATCACAGTCATTTCTGTTGAGCATGTAAATAATATGAGCATGGGAACTAATGCAACCTTTTTGCGTTGTGTGACCAATATTTATGACTATTAGATTAAAAAGTCTTTTAATAATTAGAAGAGTAGCAAATAATAATTGTGCTGTCAGGAAAACTTTATTTGTTTACTTTTTTTTTAAAGGTAACACCACATGACATGCCTAGATCCATTAAATCATTGACCCAGATGTGTTTGTATGTGCAGGTTGGTTGAACTACCCATTAGAAAAACTGGGATTCTGGAGAAACCTAGAAGACCTGATCCAGAGCCTGACAGGAGAGAAACCCAGATCAGATGACCTCAGATGGGCCCATAAAACCAAGTAAACTTCCTCTGCGACCTCCCCTACCTCAGACCTGCTTCTAGGAGAACAACCTTCTTTTTCTCCATCAGTTTGTCCTCGCCTCAGACAGAAAAAGCGGAGCGGCAAAGATCCCAATGCCCAAATCAGAAAGCCATCAATTTCTAGCAAACATTGAGGGAAAGAGGGTTGGCAAAGCGATCGAAAGCAATATCCCAACATCACTGCCCCCCTCCCCAGCTCACTCTAAAGATCCAACACATCCAAATCCTTATTGAAAACTTGAGACTTCTGTGAAATGTTTAAAACTCTTCAAAGTGCAAAAAAAAGAAAGAAGAAAAACCAACAACAAAGCGAATTTAAAACGTCGATACTTGAACAAAGTGGGCTCCTTTCTGGACACCTTCACATCTTTCAACTTGTCAAAGCTTTGCTGACTTGCTTGTTTTCTGAGGGAACAGCCTCTGCGCTCTTGAGTTTTGGCCTTTGGGACTGATATCTCTCGCTATCACCCTTCTCTCGTTGGGGTTAAAGTGCAGTAAACTCGAGGCATTTTGGCTCTTTTACCACAGAGGGCTGAAAACCTGTGTCTTCATCTGTTGCTTGTGTCTGAACGGACAGAGCAGCATCATATGCAGTCTTACTTCAGTACGCCTTAAAAGACGAGTCTCGCTTCGGCCTCATTCATCTTTTTATCGTTAACGTTTTCTTTTGAAGTACATTTGCTAATTCAAAGGTGCTGGAAGCAGTCAGCTCTATATTAGAAGTATTTCCACATAGGTCAATATTTAGCATTTGTGTTTGTGAATAAGCCAACATTGGTGTCCTCACAGATAACAAAACCCTTAGAAAAGGTCTCGTATGTATCCAATTTGTATCTTTTATCTGTAAGTTAATGCGATTTTTGACCAACTGACTGACAAACTTCAAATTAACTCTATTGCTTGGGTTTTAAGTTTGCCGGTATTGTTACTTAATAGTTGAAATGTTCAATTTAACACTAGCATGTTAAATGACACAGCTTGTAGGTCTTTATATAATAAGAACATCAAATGTTAACGGCATGATGAAAATGACAGAACCAACATCTGGCTGTCTAATCACTTAAAACTACTACTAACTGCTTATTTAATGAGCGTTATATATACATTTTCTATTATAAAGCTGCAATGACAATGGAATAGAAAAAAAAGATTTATTTACTTGACTTTATATTTAAATCTAGCAGTAGTCATATTTTTAATGATTAGAAATTATTCAAATGATTCGCTTTGCATTAAAAATGAGTGTTGCTATCGGAGCAGTGTAGTTTAGACAGTGTTTCTAATGTATGTGGTTACCATTGTAACAGTCGTCTTGTATAAGTGAGGGAACGGAAGATGAGAGGTACAACTGATATTTTATATCGCGTTACATTTTTGATTGTGCCATTTTTTTTTTTTATAATCAGTTTTTCTAGAATATTAACACCATATTTGCACAAATGATTATCAGTGAAAACATATCTGATCATCAGCCCTGTTAAAACAAAACAAAAATGTGTGTGCTTGTGTGCATTGTCATGCCAAAACCCTGTTACAGTCAAGCAACAATGTGGCAGTTGTTGTGCTTTATAGGTCAGTATGGTGATAGTACATGTTTAGGTAGGTCAGCTTTACAGAAGGTCAGAGAATGTGTTTTAGAAAGCCAATTCATTTGTCCGGGTTGTCAAACTGTTACAACTGAGTCAGCCAAAACTGCCAAAAAATCATATACGAGATGTTTTGAGCTGATTCATAATGCGTCATGTGTTGTGTGACATCATATTTTTCTGAATTCAGGAAGATTTGTTTAGTGGAATATTGTAGTATTTTTGACAGTCGATTAATATCTCTATATTTCTATGCTGATACTGTATACGAGATGCCAAACTTATTTTTGCTCCGCTAATAGATCTGTCACGGTGTGTTTGGTTGGTGTTTATTTGAAGAGGACACTCCAGTGGTTATTTTCACTGTACACTGAACTGGAGCGTAAACCAATTTCTTAGAAACTGTTACATTTTGCCATTGGACAATATATAAGCTTATATTATTGGTGAGCAATGAGTTCTTATTTGGACATTTTTATTCCCTATTATTTTATTATCATATTACATATCTTTTTTTGGAATTCTGATCACGAAGGTCTCCACCAGCTGTAACTTATTTCATATTAAAATGATGGAAGCGGTGTGATGGAGCCTGTGATTGTGATGTGGTGATGCCGTGAAGACTTCTGTGCTTTTGTCTGGTATAATTATTTAAATGCAGAAATGTAGGATTTTGCTTAAGAACTGCTACTAGATTGGTGTGCGATGTATAAAGGATATTGATGTTGTGGTAATATGGCGATTGTATTAGCTAACATAAAAGACTAGAGTGATAAAAGATATTTCCATGCACAGTGCAGCATTATGCAGCTGTGAGGAGGTTGAACTGATCCTATATATATATATATATATATATATATATATATATATATATATATATATATATATTTATATATAGGATCAGTGTATATATATATATTGCCTTCAGATAATGAAGCAAAGCTTATTCATTTGGGTCAGAAGATTGAAAACCTTTGGCATTCACACTTGTTACTGAAAGTTTGTTCTTACTGATTTACTGGGAGAAGCCTGTTATGCTGCCTCTCTGCAAATTTTGCCAAACACCTCTACATTCAGAAAGAGTTTTTTTTTTGTAGGAAGGCTACTTGTTGATTACTGAAAATAACGCCTTAATGCCTTTTTTGTTGTTTTCTGTTTTGGAAAAGATGTATGTCATTAAGTTCGTATTTATATAATAAAATTAATAAAGAACTGGAAATCTGATATGTGTTCTTTACTCTGCTTATGGTGGTGGGTCATTAATTTAATCTTATCAAGAATATGTTTGTGAAGTTTAACAAACATTATGAATGAACGAATGAATTGTCCAGTCTACCTTGCCTTGCATCTCAGTTGTTAAAGGAACAATCTACTTTGATTAGAAAAAAAAACCTCACAGCTCCCCTAAAGTTACCATTTTTAAAATCTATTCAGCTGATCTTTGAGTCTGATGAGAGCTCATGTAGCTTAGCTTAGCATAAATCATTGAATCGTATTAGACTAGGGATGTCCCGATCAGGTTTTTTATCCTCGAGTCCGAGTCATTTGATTTTGAGGATCTACCGACACCGTAACCCGATCCGATACTTCGATAATACATAAAAAATAGAGATGAAGTCAATCCATTTTGCGGTAAGGCTTAGTAGAGACATGGGAGCTACGGACGAACTCGTATGTATGTGGTGAACGAAACATGGGGTACATCTGATAACTGGACAAGTAGTTTGTCAGAAATCTTCTTTTAAAGAACTGCCAAAGCTTTCTCTATGAAACAGTGGTGAGACGGCATTTCAAATCCAGGTTATACGTGCTCCATAAGCATAGGAAATCCAGGGTTCTCTACAAAGGCGAATGGCAGGTCACTCATTGCGATCATTTGTGCTATCTTGGTTGTGATGTCCTGTGCCTTCATGCTGTCACGTGGCATTTTTCTCTCCTCTTCAAACTATCCTGCAGCATGAGCTGACTCGTCTTCGGTTGGGTTGCCTGGATAAACTCGCTGTATTATGTTGGGTGTTTGTTTTTGAGGTGCCGTATCAGGTTTGTTGTGTTAAATGTAGCCTTTTCCTTTTCACCTTTTTCAATGCCAAGTTTGCATATCTCACAGTATGAAATGGCAGTGTTGTTGTCATCAACTTTATAATACCTCCAGATCGCAGACATACTCCCACTTTCCGCTTTAAGCTGCTTTCTATTCTACTTTTCAGGCATTTAACCAATAGCGTCTCTGCAACAAAGTGATTACAAGCCGCACACGTTGCTGTTTCTGTGTGAAGTCAAGCAAGAGGTCTAACTCTGTGCCACCGCATAACTATAGATGTGTGAAAAAATAATGAAAATATATATAGATATACATATATATTCGAGTCCTGATCGGGAGGTCATGTCCGATTCCGATCGAGTCTGAAACTGCATGATCGGGCCTGATTTCCGATCACTTCATTGGATCTGGACAATTCTAGATTAGATCATTAGCATCTCACTCAAAAAAATTCAACATAGTTTTAATATTTAAATCTTGACTTCTTTACTACGTCTGCTGCAGCCATGGTACGGCAGCAACGTTCCTTGATTATTACGCCGGAGAGTGCAGCTTCTAGCCATATCAGCCAAGAAAATGACAACTTCTCATTTTCCGACAGTCACAGTACACAGAAGGGTCAAGCTTAAAATAAAACAAAATAAAAAAATAATCAAAACTTTTTTTGAGCTAGATGCTATTGTTCTAATGCAATTTAATGATTTATGCTAAGCTAAAAGTGCTCCTGCCAGACTTGTATGAGAGGTAACTTGTAAAATGAGGCTCTTTCCAAAAATGTGAGTGTTCCTTTGTTTTTATTCTATATCCCACACACATTTGATGTAATAATAACCTGCAGATGACTTATTACAATGATGTTCTTTAATTTGGAAACTGTGAACTCATGTGACACATTCCTTTTGCTGTTTTTGTTTAAACTTTCACCTTCATTCCAAAGTTCAATCACTCACGCGTTCTCTCTCTCTCTCTCTCTCTCTTGCTCGCTCGCACACACACCTGTTACATTCTGTGCTATGACAAAAAATTGAACTGAACCAAGAGAGAATAGAGAATAGAGATGGCTAACACTGAAACTGCTTACATCACACATCGTAATGATACATGAAACACTGCTACCAGATTACTCATAAGAGTTTAAGATCTATAAATAATGTTTACACACCGTAGCAGTCAACAATCCTGTCAGCTAAGAACAGCAAAACTGATGCTATGGTTCACACAGGATTTTCTTGCTCCACTTTGTACTCAGTACCAACTGTGCATTGTTAAAACGCCACAGCCCTCCTTTGTATTGCTGCTGACCATTGCTTTATCTTGTAATGGCACTTCCAGCAGCGTATTGTGGCATTTAACAAAGCTCAAATGATTTTAAACTTGCTTCCTGAACATGACAAGAAGTTCACTAGATGCAAATATCCAGTTACTATCCAATCTGTATCCAGTAGAGCAATGGGGGATTTGCATTATAGAAGTTTGGTTAATAAAATTTCATTAACTGTGTGATTTTATCTATCTATTTCAATTTGGGCCAAAATATCTGAGAAATATTTAAAACAACTAGCTAAATCTATGACATGAAAAGATTTAAAGGGGTGGTCCACTACGATATTATATTTTAAACTTTGGTTCATGTGTAATGTCAAGTGTAATGCTGTGTGAACATAAACAACATCTCTTAATGTAATATGCTCAAAGTTCAATGCAAAGGGTGACATTGGCTTTCACAGAGTTAGCAAAGCCTACAGCGAACCACGTTTGGGGACTACAAAAAAATGTATCCGGGTTAGTAATATCACAAACACTTCAGATTACACGCATACACCCCATGCAGTGAAGGGGTGTAGCCAGAGGCACTGTTATGTTATAGCAGAAAAAGCTAAAATGTCGTCCAAACGCTGTTATTTCGTTAGAGCTTCTTCTGTTTCTGTATTTGGGCTTTCAAATGACACGACACAAAGAGAGAAGTGCTTACAGTTTAATTTTAATAATGTTCCGGAGAATTACAAAATATATATAGCTTAGAGCTGATGATCTTTGCTCGAACCCGAAGGAACTCAACGGGTTTGGGTGGGTTCGGGTTTAATTTCTAGCATTTTAGACGAGGTCAGGCCGGGCTTGGGCATGAACATGAACAGTTATGTGATGCATTTTGATTAGATTACAACATTACAACATTAAAATTCATCCCTGCAAAAGTGAAACAAATGATGACGGAGAAGTCAAAAGAGCGAGTTTTGACTGCGGTCAGGCCAGCTGCCAGTTCGAAAAGAACAGTCACTCTAGCCGCCAAGGTATTTTGGCAGTCGCTCATACTACGTATTACGGTAGAGCGTTAAACAGCAATGTACAGCAAGCTGACAGGGAAGATGACGAGGTCACTCGCTACATTGAAACCGCTGTCATGGAAAATGAAATGAATGTTCTTGGCTGGTGGAAGATGAACAAACAATCCTACCCAAAACTATGCATCTCGGCCAGCAGCAGCAGCAGCAGCAGCAGCAGCGAAAGGGTGTTCAGTGCTGCTGGGAAACAAATCCCGCAGAGCCTTTATCTTAATTTAGTTATTGCCAAATACCAGTCCTAGGTTAGAATTTATTTTAATACAATTTTTAAGGAAAGGATTTTTTTTGGTGTGTTGGCCAATTTAAAGGCTAAGTGTATGTATCTTGGCCTATTTAGACTGCTGAGATGTTACAATGTTACAGAGGACTTATTTTATTTCTTTGTTCCAATTTCCAAGTGGCCTATAGCCTACATTTGTTATAAATAAATTATGTTAAAACATGTATAAATGACTCATTCTTGAAAAAAGGCAAAAGAGGTGTGCATGTGCACATTTAAATAATGTCAGGGAATAAACGGGTTCGGGCTTTTAAAAATCTGACAATAAAAATGTACTTGTCGGGCTCAGGCCCTATCCGGCCTAACTTTTATGACCCGATTACAGCTCTAATATAACAAACGTTTGACAAAGGAAAGCTTCCAGAATCTGTCCCAGTTCAGTGCTGGATGCAGAGGCTGTGGATTGTGAGCCACAACCTGCAAGCATTTTTATTTGTAAAAATTGACATGCACAGTTTCTAGCGTTAACATTATGTTGTAGCGAGGATGTAAACAACGGGAAATGTTATTTGGCACCAGTAACAATTTAGCTACAAATTCATATTTACCATCAAACCGCTGTAAACACCCACAATCTGCACCAGCTCTGCAGTGTCTTTCTATACGGCCGTGTTCCCTGCGTTCTACATCTCAAATAGCAAACTCGCAAAAGATATGTGAACGTTTGATATTACTTACGCATGCTTATAACCCGGATATCTGTGAAAGACACTTGTCAGGTTTTATTTTATAGAGCAGGCATGAGGTTCAGCTGTGTCCTTTTCATTTTCTGTCTGATTCAGGCTGCTATTCTGACTGATAGTATTTACACAGCAGAGGCACAGCGCATGCTATTTGAGGCGTGATGCTTTTCCTGGTGACGTGGAGCTTATCCATGAATGACAGCACATTGTGTAAGCTGACCAATCAGAGCCTTTTGAGAGCGGATCTTTTGTAGGAACTAGGAAATATGACAGTCGTTTTCATGTTAGATGAGTAGCAGTATATAATTTAAGTAAGTTATATTAAAAAATGTGATTTTTTTAAAAATGAAGCGTGAGCACAAATTGCTTTGCATCTTAGCTTACCTTTGCTACGTTCACACTGCAGCCAAATGTGGCCCGAATCAGATTTTTTTTGCCCACATGTGACATAGGTAATGATAGTGTGAACAGCCCAAACCGCTTGGAATCTGATCTTTTCAAGTCAGATCTGTGCCACTTTCCTATGTAGTCTTAAATCAGATTTGATGTTTTGCATTGCGACCGCAGTGTGAACGATTATGTCGGATTTCATGTGACTTTTACATAATCTTCGAGCGACATGCGTCATCATTCTGTGCTGCAAACATCATCTACTCCTCAGCAGCATAGCAGAATAGCACACATGGCAATTACTTTACCACAGAAAGTTGGTTGTTCATTTTGAAAAAGACTTTGGAGGCAAAACTGGTGATTGTTAACGATTGAGGCACGGGTTGATCGCGAAGGTGAAGAGTGTCGTGCGTGTTACGGATAGGGGATCCATGTGCAAAGAAGGGAGAACTTTCTCTCTGAGAGAAAAAAGGGCAGGTGCTCGAGGACCCAAACCCCCCTTCTGTACGTGTCTGCTGTTTATAACGAAGTGAAATGAAATAACTCAAACAGAGATAAAGCAACTCTGCCTTCACAGTTCAGTCTGCGGCTGCTCATTAACCCTTGATGAGTTCACTACACCAATGGTCAAACAAACATGCACCGCGGTTGTCATAAATCACAAATGATTAGTGTTTTCAATCACAAGAGACTTATTTTAGTTTTCAAATGCCGAAATGCATATTAGTAGTAGTAGAACAATCATTTACAGTTCATGAAATTCACCACGGTTGTCTGTGAAAAGGGCAATAATCATATAAGCATGATCTGACAACGTGCTTACTTCATACAGTATCACGTGTGCATAATTAGACATTTTGTGCTGTCCGTAACTGTACTTTTGCGCATGCGGGTCAGTTAAGAACCATGACCTGTTCACACTGCAAATCTGATATTGGCCACATTTATAGGAGCAGTGTGAACAGCCATGCAAAAAAATCAGATCTGAGAAAAAAAATCAGATTTGAGCACTAAGCCTGGCAGTGTGAACGTAGCCTTATAAACACAACCAAGTCTAAAAAATACACTCTGGACCACCCGTTAAACAAAACTAACATAAGATGTCATTCATGTATTTTGCAACTATAAGGAAAATATGAGTTTGAGTGTTAGACCTGCAAAGTTTTTGATAACATGGAGAAATAAATAAAAAGACCCCACATATGTCTGACTCTTGGCACTTACTATATGATCAGAATCATGGTTATGCTCTCATGGGTCCTTCTATACAGCCTAATGCCTTTATTTAATGTATAATTATAATAAATCTTTAGTTTTTTTAGGTACAACTTGAAAACCAGTCGAATACTTTTAAGCAGTAATGACATGTAGGTCACATAAACTGAACGTAGACTATATATTGTGTCTGAACACGCTTTGGCTTGTGGTGTTTTGTGATTTGTTAACCTTGATTTCACCAGTTATCAAAGACAGTATAAAAATAAACAGCGCTCAAAGCGGGTTTAATGTTTGGTAAAGACTTTTAATGCTGTTCAAAGTGTCCTATTATGATTGTTCAAAGTTCCACATTAAGATCTGACTTCAGGTACAAGGACAATATTATGCAAATTATTATGTGAGGTCTCTGTGCCCTACATTCTGTGCCCTACTCTGTGGCCTACACTTCCTTTTGAATGTTCTTGAAGGGTCAAAGTACTCAGGGTGTTCTGTTCACAAATAAATAATCACGCTACATCTCATAGGAACAACAGATTTGCTCATTTTACTGCTTACTGAACTCTGTCCTCTAATAAATGTACATTTTATATATTGATACCTGTTCTTTAAGAGTTTTGCAGCAATACTAAACCAGCTAAAATGGCTTTCTGAACAGCCTGTCGTGACGGGAGAGTAATGGACTTTATTAAAGTAGGATGACCTTCATAAGGAAGACAAACCCACCCACACACTCACACGCTCCTGATAAAAACCACATATCGCTGGAGATATCTTTAGACGGAGTGGAGAAGTTAACCGGTAACAGAGACCTCTGAATGAATGTCGTTTCTATGACTTGCATTGTTTAGAGCAAAGTAATGTCTGCGCCACGAGGAAAAGAATGTTCAGTCTGGCTCCTTGCCTCAGCAGGAATGTGAGTATTGAATTTATTTAATGCTCCTCCAGTGACATGTAGAAATCAATTGTTTGTTTTGAGTTACAGGTATTAGATTTTTGCTGACTTGATTTGAAATTTTTAAAAATGTGTTCCTATTGTTGGATGTTAGTTATTGAATTACATTTATGCAAATCTTGTCATATTTAACTAAATGTTATCTGTATTATCATGTTTTAACATTAAACTTTTACGTGAATAAGAATGAATAAGAATTGACATGTTATAATGGTTAAATAGTTCATACTATTTTATTCATTTTTCATTTGTCCAAACCTTTTTTAAACCGAAGTTTTAAAAGTTTTTATTATTAAGTTATTGACATTATTCAGTCACATTAATATAGCAATTTACTGTTTCTGATCATTTTTTGCAGTGTTTCACTTGTACTTTGTGTTGATGAAACCAGCTGTATGACTGATACTGTGTATTTACTGCCACGTGTGTGTGTATGTGCGCATATAAAGATAGTATTCTAAAATACTAATGCAGTTCTTTTGAAATGCACAAATGTGTGTGTGTGCATATATACAAAGACAGACAGACAGATAGATTGATAGATAGATAGATGTTTTATGTGACTAATACCTGGTTTTAGGTCGTCACGGTGGCTGAGTGGTTAGCACTGTCGCCTCACAGCAAGAAGGTTGCTGGTTCAAATACCAGCTGGGCCAGGAGACGTTTCTGTGTGAAGTTTGTATGTTCTCCCCGTGTTCGCATGGGTTTCCTCTGGGTGCTCCGGTTTCCCCCACAATCCAAAGACATGCGGTATAGGTGAATTGAATAAACTAAATTGGCTGTAGTGTATGAGTGTGTTTGTGAATGAGTGTGTATGGGTGATTCCCAGTACTAGGTTGTGGCTGAAAGGGCATCCGCTGCAAAAGCCTCATTCACGCTATGAGCGACTCGCAGCGTCAAAGGGACAAGCGACCGTTCATTTCAGTAGAGAGTGAGTGACTTCCGATGACCTCCGTCTATGCGACAGTAACCATGGACCCTTTTCACAACACTGTTATGGTGCATTTAATGGTCATCATAATCTTAAATCCTTGAAAGTTTTTAATATTTGGATTTTTAAAAAAACGTATGAAAATTTGATATGTATTATATATGTATTTACGTATGCATTAATCATCTTTGCGTGAAATTCCAAAAAAACAAATTACTGCTTGTGCGAGGCGTTTCTAATGCAGCATCTATGTGGCTGAGAGTAAATTTGACCTTATTCTCCCCTCCGACTGCTGTCATCAGTCTCACACAATTTTTTTCCTTTTTCTGAAAGTCTTGATAACACCATTAAGAAGTTTTTCTTTTATTATTTTAGCAAATAGGATTGTAAAAAAATAGTTTGTTGCCTTATGATGAGAAACCTGAAAAGGGTCTACCAGCTATGCATGTCGAGTGACTTGACAAAGTTGAGAATACTTCAACTTTATGCAAATGATAAGCAACAGTCAATAGGAGCACCACTAGAGCTCTTGTGATCCTCTCTCAGCTTACTCAGAAGCCGGTTGTATTCTCCGTACTGTAGATCTACACAAACCTGTGTTTGCAGCAGGTCACAACATAGAGCGACATGCAGCTACAAAGTCGCTGCTAGTGTGAATGAGGCATAAAACATATACCGGAATAGTTGGTGGATCATTCCTTTGTGGCGACCACTGTAATAGAGATTAAGCAGAAGGAAAATTAATGAATGAATACCTGCTTTTGACTGATTATTTCTCTTTTTTCCTAAAGGTAATCTGATGTCTTCGCAAAAGAAAGAGAAGACATTAAACACAGGCGACCTGAAGTGGCATCACACCATATACAATACTGAAGTGTCACACAGTTAAAAGAATCTGACTTCAGATTCTTCTTCCACTACCTGTTTGCCGTGTGATAAATTCGGTCAGAATGCCTCTGTACATCCATGCCTTGGCATGCGCTTTTGGTCTGGGCTCCTGGGTGTCCATTAATGGCTTGTGGGTGGAGCTCCCTCTGATAGTCAATGTTCTGCCAGAGGGGTGGGACTTACCCTCGTACCTCACTGTCATCATTCAGTTTGCCAACCTCGGCCCTCTGCTGGTGACCCTGGCACACAAATTCTGTCCAGGACGACTACGCGAAAATCTAGTCATCTATGCTGTCCTATCAATTGGTGTTGTAGCCTGCATCCTGCTAGCTGTTTTTTGGAACTACACCACTGTTCTCCTTGGGCATTCTCGTAGCACAGCATTTTTCATCCTCACGTTTTTCCTCGCTCTGGTCGACTGCACTTCGTCTGTTACCTTCCTGCCTTTCATGATGCAACTTCCCGCCAAATACATCACCACATACTTCATCGGAGAAGGTCTTAGTGGTTTGGTTCCAGGTTTGGTGGCGCTGGCGCAAGGAGTCGGGATGTCGAAATGCGTCAATGTGACATATGTGTCTGATAACGTCACAGACCCCGGACCTCCAACCTTCATTGTGGAGACACAGTACCTCCCGCCCAATTTCTCCACCGAGATCTTCTTCTTCTTCCTCGCTGTAATGACCACAATAAGTCTGGGTGCTTTCCTCATATTAAACCGTCTGCCTCGGACTTTTGAACTATCCACCGAAAACCTCGTTGCAGACTCAGATGCTGTGGCAACAGTCTGCAGGGGTCTAGAGGGCCCCATGGACACCAAGACAAACTGCCCAGAAGAAGTGGAACAGAAGCAGATTGAAGTGCTGCTTCCTAAACCGCAGCACTCTAGCTATCAGCTTGCATTCATCTATGTCATGGTTGTATGGGTGAACAGTGCAACCAATGGACTATTGCCCTCAGTGCAGACATTCTCCTGTATGCCCTATGGAAATATGGCCTATCATCTGTCAGCTGCTTTGTCTGCGGTAGCCAATCCTGTGGCATGCATCATTGCCATGTTTTTCCCCAAACGGTATATATCTCTTCTTATAATTACAATCTAATCTTACTCCATTTATGTATGATTTTCTAAGTGTTTTAAATATTTTTTGCATTATTGGTTAGAAGATATAACATATCATATACATGCCAAGTCTGCTGTACAGCAGTGTTTTATAATGCCCAACAAAAACATGGCATAATACGCTTAAGGGCTTTTCGCTCAGGTTAAACTAGGGTAGTGCTGCTCTAAATGCTGCTTTTAAACCGTAAAGTATAATTCAGCCATCTACATTCTGAAATGGCCCACGCACTGTCCTTATGACACAGTTTTAGTTATCAGGGGTGTCTGTGGCCATGCTGTCCATGTGCAGTCCAATTCTTCTGGGCATGTGAACACTGCAGACCGCAGTGTGGTAATTGTTGAAACAGAAAGACTACAGCAGGTGGTATGGTGCATGTGTCAAATTCATCCATCTGACACATTTCAGAAGAAATATACACAGACCTGAACCTTGTAATTGTGAAGCTGCTTTTTGACCAGAGTTATGAAACCCTGCTCCAGAACACATTTAGCACAACTCTTGTGGTGTTAGAATGCGTTGTTAGAAAGTAGTGTTGAAATGTTATAACTAAAAATTTCAAGTGTCAACCAATCACATGCTTTATATTTATGTACTATGAACAGTCACAAAAACTTAATGCGTTACTTTATGCGTACCCTACAGCCTAAAAAAAAATTCAGGGGGGAAAGCTTCATATTTATGTTGATCCTGAAACAACATTCTAATCAGTCAATGAGATTTCAGGAATACATTTTAAAACATATGTTATGTTTAAGCTTACAGTTAGGGTTATGTGCTTCTACGTCATTGTTACCCAACTATTAATCACTGATAATTTATAGTTAGATTTAGGTGTAGGGATTAAGTATGACCACAATTTTAAACAGGAATTATGATCCAGGATCAACATAGATCTTAATTGATGATCATATCCTACTTGGCAAACTCAAATTCACCTGTGTGGTGCCTTCTTTCAAAGACACTATAGGTGCTTTCAAAAAAGAGAAATAACTGATAAAACTGTATAAAAAAATATAGATTTATGTTTTCAGGGGTTAAAAATTTCTTCTGCTTCAGAGTAGGGTCTAATCTAGCACAATCCGCTTGGTAAATCTGATGTCACATGACTCTAATGTCAAATGGCTAAAAAGTGCAAATTTTGTTAAAAAAAAATTGTCTGTGATGCAGCAAGTCCAGAGAGGGTAGTGAACACCATGTTTTGCAAAGAAATTCACTGTAACGTGTGATATTTGACAAAACAGTAGTCCTAAATGACTTTTTTTCTCAGTTCAAATACGTAACATCTTGGACCCAGAAACAGTATTTCATACATCAAGACTTAACAAGCAGTTAGGAACAACCTGTGGCGTAAAACTAGAGTATGCTTATTGGTGTAATTTTCCACACAATACACAGACACCACATTTTAAAGTGTTAAAAAGACAAAAACATTCAGACAAATAATTTTAGCAACATTTATTTGTTGCCTTAGTCTGTGGTGTTCTTCTTTTTTCAGCCTTAATGATAGCCAAGTGGAAATGTATTTCTTAGTCTGGCCCAGTGGCTAGTTCTTATAACTGAATTTCTATACCTAGTAAAAGCTCCCACAGACACAGCAGACACATGCAAATAAGGCCCCAGGGTTTAGGATTGTATAACGTGAAATAAAAATACTCAGGATTATCTGTTAATTCAAGTAATTATGAACAGTGTGAAGCAATATAACTCAGCATTTTGTTTCCCAAAGGTTTATAATGACTCAGGGTTAACTATTTTAAGTGTCTAGGTGGAATAGCCCAGTGGTTAGAGTGGTGACATATAGCACAACATCTCTCTGGTGTGTGGACCTTTCCCGATCCTGTTCCCCTCTTCACCCCACTTCCTGTCATTTTACTGTCTTATCAAATGAAGGCAAATGGCAAAAAATAAATCTTAATTAAAAAGATCACATTGTTTCTGAAGTGTAATCATAACTTGCTTAAAAACATTACATTTTCCACTAATGAACAAGTCTAAATAATTTTCAGTATTTAACCCACAATAGAAATTTGAAAGCATTTCAGGAAAGTTTCAGGATATGATTTTGACTAACAGTGAGCATATGAATCTCTTCCAGTTCATTAGTATTTCTGGGCATCCTCTGTCTTCTGGGCTCTACGTTTGGAGGATACAACATGGCCATGGCTGCCATGAGTCCCTGTCCATTCCTCCAAGACACACCACTAGGGGACGCCATTATAGTAAGTTACTTTTTAATGTATTCCACACAGTTCCAGAATAATCTCAATGTTTCACGTGACGTTGATTCTATTTTAAATGTTACAATATCATTGTAGATGATTCAGCAGTTTTGTTCCATGAGCTACAACTGGAATTAATGCATATATAAACATATATCCATGGAAAAATGTATAATAACCTCTAAAAGTAACATTCCAAATAATCATGAAACTTCTTTGATATCACAACTGATTAGTGCTTGATTTGGGAAAATGCTGAACAAACTCAGACTTATTTTACAAACTACCTAGATTCAAAGTCAAGTGTTTGCGTCACTAGTAATGCAGAGTTGTGTAATTCAAGCCGATGTTAGATATACTAATGCTTTCTCAACACCTTTGCGTAATTACCCTGATAAGCAACCACTGATCCTACTGTCACAGACATGTCAGCTCCACTGTATTAACCCGTTCATGCATGAATCGTGGAAAACACTATATAGATTGTTTTAATTGTTTGAAAACCATTTTTATTTTTATAAAATTCTGTTTTATTTAAACTATATTTAACTGTCTAGATGTGTAGTAGACGTGTAGTAGTCACCATGCAAAAAAGGGTTAAATGTGATTTTAAGCAACAGTTGAGGAGCTCAGATATTCCTGGTGCATTTAGCACATGACTATTGTTGTCAGTCATCTTAATAATAATAATAATAATAATAATAATAATAATAATAATAATAATAATAATAATGATAATTCCTTACATTTACAGTATATAGTGCTTTTCTCGACACTCAAAGCGCTTTATACATTTTTGGGGGAATCTCCAATAGAGTGCTGCTACATTGCTGAAGCAACCTAGTCTCCCATGTGGTCTCCCACATCCTTGCTTAGCTTCAGTGGGTGACCATGTTAGAGTTGCCAAGAGCTAGCAACTGTTTTTAGCAAATTGTTGTCATGAAGCAAGCCTGTAGCCAACCTGGTGAAAGGGGTGGTTCTTTTTTCTCGAAATGTGGACGGTTTGCAGTTATTTGCCTCATTTTATATTTAATTCTGAGATTTAAATACTGCATTTTAGTGGCGTTTTAAGCATTATTTTAGCTGCATTAGCTTGTCGGATGGTCATCGCAACCACACTTTTTAATGTATCAAAATATTCCCTAAAGATTTAGAATAAAGAAATCCCAATAAATACTTATTTTTAAAATACTACTTTATTAAATCATATATCATTAGAAAAAATAGAAATGTTTTAAAGTTTTAAACTAGAAACTGTAGCCTATTGTCATTTAATAGGCAAATAGCAAACTGGCCACATTCAACTTTCCTCTGTCAGAATTTGGCTATTTGAATAATAAAAATAATAATAATAAAAAAATAAATAAAAATCTGTAAAGTTATGTGGAGACCAGGGTACTAAAATGTATGTTTTTCATTAAAAACGCACAGCACAGGCAGCATGCACTTATAACTAAATAACAGGTAAAGACATTGCAGTTACGTTGACAGTAAATCATGGGATTACCATGGGTTATTACTAATAGAGTACCTGTCTGGGACGTTCTTAATTATTTTGTTACGTTAGTGGGACGTACTAAAAATGTGGTGATTTGGCATTGTGATAGTAATGGAATTACAATTACACGTCGTTGTAGTTACGTTGTCTGTTGGTAAGTCACGAAATTACCAAAAATGACCAATATGTTGCGTAACTATTACGTCGTGTGCCAAATTAGTATTCAAATTCATTTTAATATGGGCCGCTTTTAGTGCTTCACACCTTTTCATCTGTCATTTTTGTTTCAAGAATAAAGTCCAAGATTTAGAATAGAAGTTACTTGTAAAATGTTTTCTCTATTTAAAAAGAGTACAGTAGTTAAAGATGACTTCTCTTACATCCGTTTGTATGTTTTCTTGCACAGCTGGATGTTGGACTCGTGAAAAATAATAGTTTGTATTGGACAAAACTGATTAGCTGAAGTCACATTGATGTGACGGTTGACAGAGGATTTGGCTTAGTCTTAAAGCCTTTTTCAATGGGTTATGTTCACAAGTTAAGATGGTGTAGCAGTCAAAATGGGACAAATAAGCACATGTATGGGACAATTTCTGGAGGGGTAGGTCTTTAACCCCCTTTAACCCCCCAACACCCCCCCCCCTCCCCCGGCTACAGGCCTGTCAAGTAACAAATATTTTGAATGCAATATAGGTAGCCACTGTTGTTATAATTGTTGTCAATCTACTGACACTGCCCTTAAGTTATTTGAAAAAAGAAATTACTATTATAAATGAACTTTAAACTGAGTTACAAAATTAACTTTTCATAAATAAGGACACCATGTATGAAAGGGTTAATAAACTTACATAGAGTCTTACAAGCACTGACATTCATTTCTGTTTTATTCTTTTTTTTCTTCAGGTTTTATCATGGGTTTTCTTCACGGGTCTGCTGTCCTATGTGAAGGTGATGGTGGGTGTTATTTTGAGGGACCGAAGTCACAGCGCCCTCGTGTGGTGTGGAGCAGCAGTGCAGACTGGCTCTCTGTTGGGCTCCATTATCATGTTTCCCTTGGTTAACATCTACCACCTCTTCCAGTCGGGGGACATTTGCAACACCAACTGCCTATTATAATAAGACTTTAATGAGGGAATGAACTCCTGATACAACTCGCTTTCACACTGTTGCTGAGATAACGATGGTGACGACGATAAAACAAAAACATATACTATTTTAGCATCTGTAGCCTACTTTTTAAATTATTGTGGATTGTTATTTATAATGTATAGGTTTTTGATATCTGGAAACATTCACAAATGTTTATGTATCGTTTGTGGATTACCAATATAGTCCTTTCGATATTATAGCAAAATCTAATGATTGTATTATTATAACATTTTTGTATAAATGCTATCTCAAGCTGGTATAAATCAAGTGTTTTGGGGTTATAGATGTTTTTAGCCATTTTGAATAAAAAACAAAACAAAAGACAACTCCTGTCATGTCCTTCAAACTGCAGACACAAAGTAAAATGCTTACAATATAAGTCTTGACTCATGTGGGTGGACAGTCGCTTTTATTTCCTTCATGGAATAATTCCTTGACATGGTCATACACTGTAAAAATATCTGTAAATTGAAAGCTTTTCCATGTTTTGATGAATGTTTTTCCACTTATTTAGGCTTTTGAATTGCATTATGGGACCTTGGTCTTTCCTTTAACAACTTTTAACCTTTAAAAGTTTCAAAAAATTAACTTTTATGAAGATTTTTAATAGTTTGAAGTGATATATTGTCTGTGTTGGTGTTGTATATTATGCTGCAAAAACCTGGTAATAGGCTGCCGGTGTTTTCTTTTATTTTACAGACTTATTTCTCCAAATATCATTTCCTATACATTATATTATTTCAAACTACTAAGATGTCAATAAAAATCCCTTTGTTAAAATGCAGATTTTCAGCATCAAAAGTCGACAGAGCAGAGATCAACATCCTATAATGCAATTCATAACTGTAAATAAACAGAAAACACAAAATACGGAAACTGTTAATTAACAGATGTGTTTTACAGTGTAGCAGGAATGTTTTTTTAGAAAACGTATTTGATCTGGATCTTAAGTCATTGGTATTTATTTTCATTTACTAAGTGAATGATAAGTAATATTCCGACCGTCAATAAAATACAGAACAACTTTAAAGAACTGTAGTACCACGATTATCATCACTAGATGGCGCACATTAGCTTTACATTTTGTTGATCAGCTGATTGTGTATGAGGGTGTTTCTGGCAGCAGCCCCCAAAAATAAATGCAACAGTTGTTTTCAAACAATACCTTAATGTATATATGTATGCCAATGTTGATTCAACTAAGAAAAATAAAGTAAAATCAAAACTGGGGCAGAATTAAAACAGACAAGTTGAAGATTTATTTACTAAATGCATAGTAATTATTTTGTGCCAATATACAGCACTGATGAAGGCTCTTGTTATTTTATCTTTTATTTTCTCCTGTGATTCATAAAAAATGAGTACAGTTCTTTGGTACTTGCCAATACAAAGACAAATTATAAAATAAAAAATAAAATGTAAAACTAGCATCTGTACCGACTCATTCTCAGTAAGGATGTCATATTTAAAAGAAAGAAAGAAAGAAAGAATAAAATAGTCCACAGCCCAACTATAATAATCCAGAATCCAGGCAGCTTTACAGAACACAAACATTTCAAATGGCAGATGATAAAACTACAGTGCAAGTATAATACATTTGTAGACTGCAATTCAGTTTTTATTACAGTTATCTTTACAGTTAACATTCTTGGTACATAAAGACCTTGATAGCACACCGGCCTGGTAAACGCTATTCATTATTTTGACCACCAGGTGGCCTCAATATACTACTGAAAGGCTTAAAGTAATGACCTTTTTATGATACAGTTGAGAGAAAATGCCTCAGGTCTTCACAGAGCTTTCTTTATCCTTCGCTACTAAGTACTTGCCATTTAGAAGAAACTTTTATAAAGTTTCATCCCAAACAACTTCTAGAGAGTTTTCCCCTGTAATAACCTAGGAATCAATGTCTTGCTCAAGGGTACAAACTGATTGTGATCGCAATAAATCCCAGTTCTGTTCTAGAAGGCTAGTTTTTGAATCCTTAAACTTACACATCAGCCTCATCTAGTTCTAGGACTGAATGCTATCAAGGCTGTGTTCCATTCTAAAGTTTCATCCCTGAGCTTTGATCTCTTTGAAGGGTTTATCCTCTGGAGTAAGAGCTTTGAAGGGATGGAAGTTGCAGCAGACAGAGAAAAGAGCACCAAGACTACATCAATACAAAGCCACAAAACTTTTTTTTTGCATTATTACCAAAAATGTCAACAAACAATATAATAATAATAATAATAAATGAGTAGTTTATAAGCCAGACCAGTATGTGGTGCTGTAATTCTCCCACAGAGATACACAAAAATGGAGATTATACCTCTTGGCATGCACATAAATCTTGACGCTGCATACAAACCAGCACAAGATGAACATGGTAAATGCATTTTTTTGTAAAGCTAGCATATATCCTGCTATTGTAGTAGTTTTCACTGTTATGTAACATAGTGGTGTAGCACTAGGGTCAAAATGTGGGCCAATTACATCAGTGTCACATTTAAAATATATATTCCTAATGGCTGTTGATTTGAAAACAGCATGGCATTATTTTTAGACTTATCCAGGTCTTGGCAAAATACTTACACTACCTGACAAAATTGTTGTCACCTATCCAAGTTTTCAGAACAACAAATAATAAATTGGCTTGTAGTTGATCATTTGGTATCAGAAGTGGCTTATATGAAAGGCAAAGGCTTCTAGATTACACTTATTTTACCAAAATTAAATATGATCATGCCTTGATATTTTTTTCTTTTTGAATTATTTCATTAGGCCAGTAAGGTCTGACTTTGCTTAGACAAAAGTCTTGTCACTTAACAGAAATAATGTACAGTATAGAATATAAAGTCATGGTGCAGTGGAAAAAGAATTAATATTGTGTATATTGTGTATAATATTGTGACTCCCATGAGCTTGGATGATTGCATCCATACATTTCTGCAATGACTCAAATAACATATTAATAAAGTCATCTGTTATGGTAAAGAAAGCATTCCTGCAGGACTCCCTGAGTTCAACAAGATTCTTTGGATTCATCTTCAATGCCTCCTCCTTCATCTTACCCCAGCATGCTCAATAATGTTCATGTCTGATGACTGGGCTGGCCTATCCTGGAGCAACTTGACCTTCTTTGCTTTCAGGGACTTTGATGTGGAGGCTCCTCCTCCTATGAGAAGGAGCGCTATCCTCCAGAACAATTTGCCCTCTCCTGTGGTTGTAATGTAATGGGCAGCACAAATGTCTTGATACCTCAGGCTGTTAATGTTGCCATTCACTCTGCAGATCTCTCGCATGCCCCCATACTGAATGTAATCCCAAATCATGATTCTTCCTTCACCAAACTTGACTGATTTCTGTGAGAATCTTGGGTCCACGCGGGTTCCAATAGGTCTTCTGCTGTATTTGTGATGATTGGGATGCAGTTCAACAGATGATTGATCAGAAAAATCTACCTTCTGCCACTTTTCCAAATGATCAACTAGAAGTCAAGATATTATTTGTTGTTCCTACAACTGGGATCGATGACAAGACTTTTGTCAGGTAGTGTATAAAATACCAACTTTTTTTTTCAAATATAGCTGTATTTCACTGTATGGATGTGGCCTGTGTTTCTTATAATGCACTTCTAATGCATCCTCCAGTGTTATCTGCATCATAAACATGTGCAAAAGCTGTAAGGGCAAAATCTGTCCATTATTTCTACACCCTTCAAAATCCTTCATTCTGAAGGGCCCTGTGATACCCTTCAATATGATGGCTATCCCTGTTCTCACTATAAAATGCAATTTGTAAGTGGATTCATCACATTTAGAACATGGCAGAATAAAAAGAAACAAACAAAGCCTGTAATGACAGCCCATTCACCTTCTTAGACATGTGCCTACTATGTGTTAATTCATGCGCTGCTTTTCTGGCTTGGGAAAAATTCAATTTCATATTATTCATATCAATAATAAAGTTACCAACAAATAACTAATTCCTGTAGTGAACACTAAATAAGATGACATCAAAAAATAAGTCAAAAGTCGATTTGATGTCAAAACCTTGACGTCCATTTGACATCCACACACTGATGCCCTTATGACCACTAAAATGACGACACACAAAGTTTTATAATATAAGAGCTTTATTGACTTGAAAGCTTAAATTTCCGAGTTTACGAGGGATTTTATATTCCTAAAATACATGTAAACTACCTTGATGTAAAAACAACATCAGACTGACATCTAACATTGGCTTCAAAAAAACGCATCAAAAAAATGTTAAATTGATGTCGTTTGGACATCAAGATCAGTGCTTCCCACAGATTTGAAATATACTTGCGTTGGTAGCAGGACTGGATCACACCATTGACCCACATCACATAAATAACTATATGTGACAAAATAAAATATATACTATATGTGACAAACATAATTAAATTTTTTAAAATAAATGTATTTATTATGACTCTGTTATGCACTATTTCTTTTCAGTGGATTAAAAAAAAAAAAAAAAAAAGAAATAAAATGTGCACCCACTGACAGGTCAAATGTACAGAATTGCAAGTTTAAAAAGTGTAGATTTTTTAAATGAGGCAAATGCGTTGATCAACCATTATGGTGTACATATATTTTGCAGCCAGTTTAGACCAGTCATTTCCTGCTCTCTGAGTATTTAGTAAGTATTTAGTTTTTCTGAGTCGTTTGGATTAAATAATAAATTATTTAATGTTTATCGCACTCTCATGCAAAAGAACATACGACTAATGACAGCTTTAAAAACAAAAGCAAAAGCCGAATCCTGGACATTTTAGAAAATTTAGAAAAATTTTTAGCAAATTTTTTAAGTCCCGAAAAGGTATGTATCTGTGGGTCTGCAGAGCAAAGTGTAAAAGGATGATAATAATAGAAAAAAAAGTGTCACTAAATGTACTTGGGCAGCTGTTGATATACATGGGGGACCCGCCCAAGTAGAGTCTATGTGTGGGAAGCACTGAAGATAGTCAACTGTCATCAAATTGATGTCGTTTTGAGGTGCCAACATAGGAGAAATGTGTTTTCCTTTGTGCATTATATTTATTTATTAAAAATTAAAGCTTTGCACAACTTTTCCACAGTGTAGTGTACCTTCAGATTATTTCTCTTTGTATTCCATACAGTAGAATAATATCCAACACGTCGACAAAACTACAGCAGAAAGACTTGTCTTGAGTTATTAGCTTTATTCATGGTCTGCTGAATGTAATTTGTTAGTTCTAATAAGTTTCCTATTAATATTCGATGGTTGAAATGTGAGGAGAATAATTCTACCTTATTGTTCCCACATTATTTAAAACACTCTACTGATTGTTTACAGATTAATGGAAGTTGCTCCTATAATTCGCACATATGTCATAGGGTATAGAAAAAAGATGGATAACCAACATTGGAATTTGCAGCAGATTTCTGCAGGATTATAACACCTGTCATTCATACGGTTTTATCAACTGCTTGCTTCTTACATCCTTCTTAAATATTTAGCTAATTCAGTAAAGCTTTCAAATGCCAAAGAGGATGCTGTACCATATGGGCCAACCTAAAACCACTTTGCAACAACATTGGATTCAAAATCCTAAAAGGCTTAGTTTCCACCTAGCATTAACATACTTTCAATGATCTGATCACTGAAAATGCTTGTTCAGACACTTGATTCAGGACCCATCCTTCTTATTTCATTATGCTGTACATCAGGTTTTGCTGGAGTGCTCAGTGGAATGCATGAGCACTATTAAATGAACGAACCAATGTAGCATGGCTTACAAGCATGCAGGATAGCAAGCAAATGAAAAGGATATGGATGGCAACTAAGATATCAGTAGGCCCACACAGAAACTGTGCCAGCAGAAATCTTATTACTAAACTGTTTATCAATAAAGTGGTTCTAACTAATTAAATCTGTATTTTAAAACTTAAAGACCCTATTATGGGTTAAAAAAGCTCATACTTTGGTTTTGGGGGTCTTAAACAACAGGCTAATATGCATGCAAGGTCAAAAAACACTTTTATTGTCTTATAATATGCATTTATTTTTACCTACTGTAATTATCCCAATGACTGCCATACGATTTGTTCAGCGATTCATTTGTTCCCAAACCTCTCCTTGCAATGATGCTAATCTGCGCTGATTGGTCCGATGACATAGTCTGTTGTACTTGGTCTTAACTATTTTGAAACTTGATCGCCTAACGTGTGTAGGAACAGCTGATGGTGGACAAAGCAATGACAAACAGCAGAGGATTCGAGCTCACAAATGCATTTAAAACCCACAAACAAAGCGGCAAGCGCTATGTTTTAAATGTGGTTTTCGACGCGATATATAAATATAAAGAATTAACCAGATGCAGCAAAAGCTGTGTGGAGTGATTACAAGTTGAAAAACACAGTTAAATACATATTTTGCAAGCTAGAGGGAGGCAACCAATCGCACTTGCTTATACTTATGAAATATAGGAAGAAATTGATCCATGAACTGTGTACTGATAAAGTTCCTGTCAAGCGCTGACAACGTCCCATAAATCAATAGTCTTTTCTGATCCTTCCTTTAACAAACGGCCGACAAATCCCCTGTTGCAGGGTAGATTATTGCATTAATCACCAGAACGTTCACTTATTAATATTCACTCATCTTCAGTCATGACCAGTCCCACACACACCCATACTTTGCTAGCATTAGTAGGGAAAGGCGCGTTCACGTTTTACCGGATCCAGCAGAGAACATATTTGGTATTGTTTCATATCGACATCAATACGAACAGGCAAAAGATCCGGATGAATGACAAATTATTTAAATGACTCTGAATGGAATCTATTATTTTTAGACAAGGTGCACTTTCAGATTTAAATCTCAGCTGGATGTTTTCATCTACTTAGAGCTGTGTTGCACACTGCATGGAAGGTAATTTTCAAAAACCCATAATAGGGGGGCGGGGGGTTTAAAAATATATAAATAATGTGATTTGATCAGCTCCTATATTCTCAAAATTATTTATCAGAATGCCACAGATTTTATTTCTTTACTACATCGTGTATAAATGCGCTAAACATCCATAGAGTCTATCCCTGGATTTCAGTTATAATCCATGTTTTCATACAATCCGGTAAAACATCAATGCTTTGCTAGGCATGCTTTCTTAGAACATGTCTCATGTCGTTCATGTTAGGTCAGTAGCTGGACGGTAGGTGGTCTTTTGAGGCTGTTTAAATGCATTCAACCACATGAGCATTAACACTGTGAAAGCAATCTGTTTTTAACCACTTCTGTGAGTGGTTAAAAGCTCAAAACATTTTATATTCTGTTTACTCCTGTATTTAGAGTTATCCATTTTTGATTGGATTGACAAAAATGTATCTTTCTTAATCCTACAATACACAGACTAAAGACGGAATCCAACAGCGCACATGAACCCAAAAGCACACATGCGCACCCTGAGAAATCCACCAAATCCTGACCTTTGGCTGTCATGGGTTACACAGTCAAATCTCCAGCTACGCCTGAACCTCGACAGGTGATCAGACTGACAGAAACGGCTAACTGATGAGGGGAGACAAGAAATGAGCAGATTTATAACACGTCATCCTGAGGGACTCGAGAAGACAAAGACAGAGACACAGAGAATAAGAGAGAGTGTGTCAGCTGCTGACCCTGATTCTTGGCCACTCAGGAATGCTTGACTGATCCTAACGTGGCGTAAAAAGCCTAAATTACCCCCTTACGCAAAGCCTGGAGGTCAGAGGTCGGGAGATCATGCAGATGCTTCCTTCTCACTGTAGTCAGCATCCTCATCTCCACAAAAGAAACATCTGAGGATCATATGGGCCTGTCTGTGGGACAGTTTAAATATTGACCATATAAAATACTTAGTAAATATTTAAATATGCACTCTCTTATTGGACTCTTGAAGGGATAGCTCAATCAAAACTGAAAACTCTGTCCTCATTTACTCAGTCTTCACTTGCTCAAAGGCTGTTTTTACCTGTTTGAACACAAAATAACTCATTAAAATTTTTTTTTTGCAAATCGTAACCATTGATTTTCATTGTATTTGATGTCCTTACTATGGAAATCAATGGTTACAGGTTTCTAAAATATCTTCTTTTGTGTCCATCAGAAAGGAAACTCAAATACATTTGGAACCACTTGAGGATGAGCAAATACATTTTCATTTTTGGTGAACTATCCCTGTTTAACAGCTTTATACACTGCAAAAAAATCCTTTTCTTACTTTGATTTTCTTTCTAGTCCAAATATCAAAAAATTCTTAAATCAAGAAGCATTTTCTAGGCAAGCAAAACATATTGTCTTGTTTTCAGAAATAATATGTCAATATTAAGTGAGTTTTTTCTTAAAACAAGCTAAATAATCTGCCAATGGGGTAAGCAAAAGAATCTTATGTCAAAAGGAAAAACAAGATTATTTTGCTTACCCCATTGGCAGATTATTTTGCTGTTTTAAGAAAAACTCACTTAATTTTGGCATGTTATTTCTGAAAACAAGACAATATGTTTTGCTTGCCTAGAAAATGCTTCTTAATTTAAGAATTTTTAGATATTTGGACTAGAAACAAGACAAAATCATTTATTTTGAAAATCATTTTTTGCAGTGCAGCTGGTTATTCACAGGTGTTGTGCTTTTTTTAAACCATTTTCAAATTGCATTATGGGATACTGATCTCTGCTCTGACAACTTTTAACATTGGAAAGTTTGACAAAGTGATTTATATTAACATTTTAGTAGTTGCAAATTGTGCAAAATACAAATTTCGATCCAAAAAACAAGCAGTAAGCTGTTACTTCTGTTGTTGTTACTTCCTGTTAGCTGTTACTGGATTTTATGGATAAATATGATTTCTTATATTGTTTGAAGCTACTAAAATGTCAATATGAGTCACAGAGCAGGCATTTACGCATGAAACGGGGGTAGAAACGTGTGTATGCCACTTCACATGCAAAGATTATGACCTATAAAAAAATGAAAATCTGCGCAAATGTAAGTAAACTCTAAGTAAAATATTGAACCTAAATTTAGACTGAATTGAAGCACTGTAAATTATGAAATGAGGCGTATCGTTGATAAATAAATGTAAAATTATTCTGGCATATGCTCACTTTTAGATTTTCACACATACAGTATGCAAGAAAACCACTGACTCCCACTGTTCAACACACTCCCGGTCACTTTACGACCTGAAGATACTCATAAACCACTTTTCTGCGCTGGTTTGTCCACTTAAGGGCCCCATTGTTCAGCTGTAAAAATGGGATAGAAATAGCCGAGCACCAGGATAATTAGTTCAATTTCTTGGATCTATGTCTTTCTGTCTCTCTCGTTGTCCCTTTGTGCTGCTGTGGTATTGACATGCAAAGTGTTTGCTGAGGAGAGTGTATGATTCTCTGGCTGAGTGTCAGATGGTCTTTCACTCCTCCAGCTGGTCCAAGAGCGCACAGCCACCTGGTTTCCTTCTTCTCGGTCACGTGAGACCTGCGGAGGGTTGAGGGCTCTTTAAAAATCACTGCTGCGAGTTCCATCTGCTCTGGACCAAACTTCAACAACATCAACATGCCCTTAAGTCTCCTATCCCATCAGCCGAGACTCAGCTCGAAAAGCGAAACAGAAAAGCGGCCCGCTGATGTTCTCCAGCTCAGTGAAGGAGAGAGAACATGGCATGGATGGAGAGGAAGACAATGAAAAGGCTTTCTACATCCTCTGTCACAAGCTCACACTGACCTTAATGAGATGTGTTATTTTTTAATTAGTGGAAACTCATTTTACACTTGGAGTAGACACTAGGAGTAGGGAATAGTTGGATTTTAGAGGTTTATTTCTGGGTTTTGCATTAAATAGCAACTGGTGATTCAACATAGTATAAAAATGCTGTACATAAAACATATTTAAATCGAATCGCGCAAAAATTTATGTCAATAACAATGATAAGCTCTGGACTTTTTACTCTATACTGATCTACAGCAGATCTACAGATTACACAGCAGAAATGTACAACAATGGGAATCTAAAAGTGTACTGATACTAGAGATATTTTGCCACCGAAAATTTATCGGGTGAAAATATGTTATGCCATTTAATGGACCCTCTAAATTTTTGTGCATTCAGTCATTGTTGGGGTATTTTTTTAAATCTGGAAGCATTAAAAACTTTGTTCGTTCTATATATCGAAATATATATATATATATATATATATATATATATATATATATATATATATATATATATATATATATATATATATATATATATAATTATCGAGGTTGCATTTTTGCCATATTGCCCAGACCTATATATATATATATATATATATATATATATATATATATATATATATATATATATATATATATATATATATATATATATATAAACCACAGTTGCATTCATTTAATAAAAAAAATTATTATTTTTACAATTTAAAATAACTGTTATATGTTTTACAATTTGATGTATCTATGTGAGGGCAAAGCTGAATTTTCAGAAGCCTTACTCTATTCTTCTGTGTCACCAGATCCTTCAGAAATGATTGCCAAATATTGATTTGGTTATAAATGACTATTAATATTTAATGTTGTGGAAAGTGTTTTTTCACAAATATTTGCCAATTAGAAAATGCAAAAAACATCACTTATTTGAAAGAGAAATTAGCAATTCCATGCAAATGTCAACCTTTCTATGAAAAAAAATGTTTTTACTAAAACAGCATAACCCTTTCCAAGTTTGTGTGTAGGCTTGTAATTTACAGTCCTATAGAAATACTCAAAAATGTTTCTGTCAATGTTTTCAAACAATTATATTTGATTTAGCGAAGTCACACAAGTGCCAATTGCGGAGCACCCGGAGGAAACCCACACGAACATGGGGAGAACATGCAAACTCCACACAGAAATGCCAACTGACCCAGCCAAGGCTCGAACAAGCGACCGTCTTGCTGTGAGGTGATAGTGCTACCCACAGTGCCACCGTGACGCCCCAAATAAAAAAAAATGTCAGCAAAAATTTTTTTTTACCATTTTTGTTCTATAGAGAGCCAATGCTTATTCTGTAGATTAGCATTGTTTCTTTTGGGTTGTGCAGTTTAGTTCACAGAATTTCTGCAAAGTATGTTGTATGCTGTAAACTCGCAGACTTTTTTGGTCACATCCATAACGCATGTTTATTTTCCTCATTTAAAGTATAAAAAATGTATACAGATTGACATTTTTCTGATTCTGTAACTCTGTGGCTTGTTGTTTTTGAAAATATAAATACGTTTCAATAAAATGTTAACAGATACTTTCTCTGTGAATTTATATTTTGATCCATTTTAATGCGTCATAACTGAATAAAAGTATTAAAAACTAAAATTTAATACATCTTAATGGTAGTGCGAAAAACAACAACAACAATACTAAAATACTATCCATAATATACAACTTTTAGTTATATTAAGATTACTATAGACTCAAAAAATGACTTTTCTTGTTCAGGAAAAAAAATCTGCTTGTTCAAACTACAATTTTTAAGTTTTTTGTGGGACAACTTAATTGTTTCATGTTCAATCTATTCAAGCATTTTTTACAGTGTACTATAATATACTAAATGGCATATGAAGTTGCACCAAGTGTATTTCAAGAGTTCCCACTAAGATATGCTTGGCGTATAAAGCAGGTTTGGCATGCTGTCCTGGGAGAGAACCCTGAGCTCTGAGATATTTGAGCTCGGGGCTCCTGCCCGGTCGATAAGCATATCAGGAGATCCGAGATCAGGTAGGTCTCGAGAGCTCCCACTTTAGAAAAGGGAGGAAAAGGAGAAGATGGGGTGGAAGAGGGGATTCTTCCAAACGAAGATAGAAACAGTAGGGAGAAAATGATCCATTTATAGTAAACTAGGATCACTCTGATTGGATTATTACTGATTACAGATGAGCGGCCAGACGTGCTCAATCATATCACGTGCTCCTCTTGAAATTAGTTTATGAAACTTCACTTATTTCATATTAGTTTCTGACCTGCGATGTTTGAATGGTAACCCGCTATTTACAATCTCATTTTCTGTTCCTCTCCGAAGAGAAGAAGTGAAAGCAATGATGAAAAACAATACTTTCCCTGTCTTCCAATAATCTGAGAAAATGTTACAAAACCCACCATTATGAAACACTGGAATCATTTCATGACAGCTCATAGTGTTTGCGAGTCTGAATCAGCTGTTTGGTCTCAGCTGTTTAAGCGTCACGCATCCATGCTCACTGATGACGTTTTAATAAACTGCGCCGTGTGTCATTCACACTGTCTGGCAGATGTAAATGTTTCCTCCCTTTTATTGTACTGCAGAGGTTCAGCGAGGGTCAACTGAGACCCCTGGGAACCTTTAGTTGCAGAGGGAGTGTGTTGGGACATATGGGGACCGTTTAGGATGTGAAACACCATGAGGAAGTGAGAGGCTGTTAGTCTGTTGTAGCGACTTCATTATTGCTCACTTATGGTTGACTGCGGTCTGTTGTGGTCAGTGAATTTATAAGGTCAGTAAATCTGACATGCATTTTTCAAAGAGAAAGTCATATGGGTTTTCGAAAGCTGTCCAGTTATTCAACCAAAAAGTGCATAATATATAAAGATGCTCTTTCTCATAAGAAAAACTTGACTCGAAATTGCCATAACGAATCATATAAAAAGTTGACTCTGAATTGCCATAACGAATCATATAAAAAGTTGTCTCTGAATTGCCATAATGAATCATATAAGAAGTTGTCTCTGAATTGCCATAATGAATCATATAAGAAGTTGACTCTGAATTGCCATAACGAATCATATAAAAAGTTGACTCTGAATTGCCATAACGAATCATATAAAAAGTTGACTCTGAATTGCCATAACGAATCATATAAAAAGTTGGGGGGGGGGGGGGGGGGGGGTTAACAGCCCATTCTCATGAGCAAAGAAACGTAACTATTTTATGAATTTTCAGAAAAGTGGCTAGTTCGTACAAGTTCATATGACTTCATTCGTATGAAAGAATAATTTTTAAAAGAAGGCATGTCTCCAATTCCCACCCCAAACTCTACCCCTCATTGGGGGATGAGCAACGAATTAGCTATTCAATGAAAAAGTTTGGGTGACACTGTGGCTCAGTGGTTAGCACTGTCGCTTCACAGCAAGAAGGTCGCTGGTTCGAGTCTTAAATGTGCCAGTTGGCATGCGCTATAGATATAGGTAAATTGGATGAACTAAATTGCCCGATGTGTATCAGTGCGTGTGTGAATGCGAGAGTGTATTCTCCGTTGAACCGGAAAGGTAACTGGAATGAACCGTTTCAAATGAACCATACCAAAATCATTGCAAAATGATTCTGATTATAAATGCATATTCTGAAAAAATTACAAAGTTTTTGGACCTTAGAGGCATTTAAACCTGTTGTTATTTATTCATCCATTTTCCTTCGGCTTAGTCCCTTTATTAATCAGGGGTCGCCACAGCGGAATGAACCGCCAACTTATCCGGCATATGTCTTACACAGCGGATGCCCTTCCTGCTGCAACCCAGTACTGGGAAACCTCCATACACACTCATTCACACACATACATTACGGCCAATTTAGTTTATTCAATTCACCTGTCTTTGGACTGTGGGGGAAACCGGAGCACCCAGAGAAAAGCCGTGTGAACACGGGGAAAACATGCAGTGGGGGAGAACGGCGGTTGTACTAGCCATGCGCAAATCAAAACATAGTCTATATGTGATGAAAGGGACACTAAGCTACAACTTACAACTAAATATATTTGTGTTGCAGCACTGAACTTAGTTTAAATGCAACTCTATGTTCCAACTAAATATTAGCGGTAGCCTCTGCCCTTGTATATCGTTAGAAAAGAGCTGACTGTGAGATAAGTTTACATTGAGGAGCTCATGATAATAATGAACAACAATCTCCCTCTGCTCATTCTGATTGTGAAGAAATTGGTTTAATTTTCTTTCAAGGAGTGTTTTGTGAAATTTACATCCATCAATTAAAATGAGTATTTATTCATGACTGAGTTTTCCTCCCTGTTTTTTTCTCTCTCATGTCTTGGCTTTTACAATAATTTCAAGTTCAATGTTATGATAACTTCATGTTTATTTTGCGCACATTCACGTCTTGTGATGCAGATGTCTGTTCTTAGTGACTGACTGTAGCCTAATGTAATGCATGCCTACTGTTACAAAAATATTTGTCAGTTATATAAATTTCATTGGATAGTTGTTGTCACGATATGTTGTGGTTTTCTTAGAGCAGCAAATATAAATGCAGAATTATTTTAGAGACATTTAACAATTTAGAAAGGTTTCTTATTGGGTATTACATTAAAGAGAGCTTACGTCCTACTAGCTATGTTCTGCTTTAAGGGCATGTGATGCAACTGAAGAACAAACTTAGTTACAATTACAATAAAAAAGTTACAATGAGGCTGCGCCAATGGCCTGGTGGTTAAGTGCGCCGACATATACCACTGTGGTGCTCGCGGCAACCCTAGTTTGATTCCCGGCTCGAGGTCCTATGCCGACCCTTCCCCTCTCTGCTCCCAATACTTTCCTGTCAGTCCTCCACTATCCTATCCCAATAAAAGGTGAAAAACCCCTAAAAAATAACTATAAAAAAAGAGTTACAATTACAATTAAAAAGTTAAAAATAAAATGTATCTAGTAGTTAGTTAGCATCGACTGTAGACTTCAGGTTCCAGTTTAAGCAAGAACTTACGAACAGCTGGCACAACCCTGCCCTGCTCTTAAAGGATATCCTCACCAAACATTCAGGATCATTCAATGTGAAAACGGTGATTTAATAAGATGCTAAAAGATAAACGCTGGTTGCCGTTTTTTGTCGGTTCACCTGTTATATTTCTCATCAGTAGCTTCATTCGGCCCTGCGAGTCTCTAAGGAGGATTAGATCTAAGAAATTCCCCTCCAGGCTGCCGGAATACTAATTAAAAGCGTGTTAGTGGGTGCGGATGACCTTGACGACAGGCACATCTGGAGAATAGCTCATAAACTGTATTAGCATGAGCTCGGCACATTAATGCGATAGAAACTTCAGTCAATGTAGTCGTACTTAGCCATAATCTCGCATGCAAATGTGCTACGAGGTCATTCTAGAGGTAAAACAACACATTTGTCAAAACAGATGGCTAGATCTGGGGGAAACAATTGCGAAAAGAGATTTTTCAGTCTTCTGACCATATCAGTAAGTGAAAAAAAAGTTGCTGGATAGGATTTAAGGAGCAAACACTTAGGAGTCTACCATTGCTTCTTTATTGTAATGGTTGATACAGTTCTGTTCAATGTTTGGCAAAGATGTTAATTTAAACATAACTTATGTAGCGAGTAGATTTTCATTTCCAGAGTTGGGTGTAATGCGTTACATGGTTACTGTACTATTACATTTTTGGGGAACACAGTAATGTAACAAATTACATTTTAAATTTGTGTAATTTGATTACAGTTACTAAAGTCAATGTAAATGCGTTAATTACGTTACAAATATAGTTTTTAGAAAAAAAAATCTTTTAAATGGTGTTTTCAGCTGCAACGTCAGTTAATTTGCATGCACTTTTATATAGCTGGAGAACATTAGATAAAATGGTTGCTGTAGAGAGTGGTTGCTTCTTCATGTGGAAATACAGACATTACTTTGATTTCATTGAGCGTAAAAAACATACGCTCTAAAGGTATCCAGTCTCTAAAGGACTTTCCACTCCTTTTAAATCAACTAGCAAATTGTTCACATTGAATAGAAATCATTCTATGACAATACTTGTCACCAAGGAGGACACCGGTGCCCAAAAACACGGCAGTCCAACTCAGCCTAAACAGGCTGAATTGGAATTTTGTGCAGGATCAGGGGTGAAGATATCTTCTGAATGTTAAGAAAAGTGCGGCTGTAACACGGAACACCTAAACATTGCAGTGCTTTTTCATACTATGGATGTCAATGGTTACAGGTATCTAGTTTTTTTTCTAAAATGTCTTCTTTTGTGTTCAACAAAACAGGTTTGAAACAAGTGAATGATGCAAGAATTTTACGTTTCAGCCGAACTCTTTAAGTCTTTTGAATATATCAAGCTGCTGTAATCAGCCCATTGTAATGTTTTTCAGTGAATATTAAATTACTGAAAGAGCTGCAGTTTATTTTGTAATTTATAGGTATTTTGTATATGTTTTAAAGGTAACTTCAAAGTAAAGTAATTAGAAATCTGATTACTTTTTACATTAAGTAATTAGTAATGTAATCAGACTATAATATTCCAGAAGTATTCAGTAATTTGTAATCTATTACTTTTTAAAGTAACTTACCCAACACTGTTCATTTCTTACACTACCATGTCAGAAGATGTTTCCCACAGTCATATTCAAGAATGAATATGTCTGATTCATCAGGCCAAAATTGGGAAGTGACATATTTTTTTTGTAGGATAACTACAGGAAAAACATAAGCAAACAAAATTAAGAGATGTTTTGACTAAATGTATCCTAGTTGATGTCATTGTGGAACTGGCTTTAAATAGATAAAAGGAAGTTACAAAAGAGTATTGTGAAATCATAACATGAAAATGGTGTCACTGGAAAATCTTATAAATCCTCAAACCTTTAAAACACGGCAAAATTTCAACATAATTTTGATTTTTTTTATTTTAAATATTTTTTAATCTTTAAATATTGTCATTTGCAGTTTTATCAACAATGTCTACATTGACAAAAACAGGAGATGTTTCTTGAGCACTAAGTCATTATATCACAGTATTGTTTTTACTAAGGACTAATTATAATAAAAAATTCTGCTTCACCATAACAAAAATAAATTACAATATACTTAAAAATACTAAGAAATAAATATTTTTATTAAACCAATATATATTTCTGGTTAAATAAATGCATATTACATGTAAATAAACAACAAAAAACGAATACGAGAAGACCACAAGAAACATTCCTATTCAACCTCTCTGTCTTTTTCTCAGACTCTTTACCTCTCTTCTAACATTCCTTCACCCATTCCTCTATTTATCCTCTCCTTCCATCTTGTCCAGCTGATTTATGATTTTTACCCACATCTAGAAAGGACAGAAGCAGCTTTCACATAATGAAAGGATGGAGCGAGTGTCCATTTGGACCAGAGCCAGCCGAACACTATGAGCTCATTGCGATGGTAACCTTCAGAGAGATCTTCACCTTTCCAGAGTCACTTCTGCTGTCATTGAGTTTTATGATGTTCATCTCTCTCTCTCTTTGCTTTCTAAATCTGCACTGTCACGACACAAGGTAATTTGCAAGAAATCAACAAGCTGCCTTGAGAAGCCTGACCCCTGAACTGTAACAAGTGACTGCAGGCTAGACAGGGATGGACACGTTTGTTTCATTATAAACGTGTCATTACGAGTGAAGAGTGTCAGTCTCAAAAATGATCTTTTCCCACAGGTGTAATCAAAACAGGTGTAATGAAAACACTCATATTTGCTTACCTGTGATATTTAGGCCACAATTTTAGACAGACAGGCAGATAAACAGAGAGACAGACGGACACACTGGAAGGGCGGATGGATGAACAGACAGACAAACACACTGGATGGACAGACACATTGGAAAGACACACTGGGCAAATGGATGGACAGACACAATACATCAATGGATAAACTAACAAACACACCTATCAAATGGACAAAGAGACAAACACACTGGATGGATGCATGGACAAAAGGATGTACACACTGAATGGATGGACAGACAGACAAACTGGACAGATGGATGGATGGACAGAAGGCTGGGTGGACAGACAGACAGACAGACAGACACACTAGATGGATAGACTTGAAGGATGGGCAGACAGACAGACAGACAGACAGACTAACACACCGGACAGACAGATTCAAGGACAGAGAGAAAGACGGATGGACACATTGGACGAATGGACTGAAAGACAGACACACTGGTTGGATGGATGGTTGGTCCAGTGGGAAAAGGTGATGGATGGTTGGATGGATAGATGGATGCTCCAGTGGGAAAAGGTGATGATGGATGGATGGATGGATGGTCCAGTGGGAAAAGGTGATGGATGGATGGATGGATGGATGGTCTGGTAGGAAAAGGTGATGGATGGATTGATGGATGGTCCAGTTGGAAAAGGGGGTGGTAGGATGGATGGTTAAGTGGGAGAAAGGGATGGATGGATGGTCCAGTGGGAAAAGGTGATGGATGGTTGGATGCATGGATGGTCCAGTGTGAAAAGGTGATGAATGGATGGATGGTCCAGTGGGAAAAGGTGATGGATGGTCCAGTTGGAAATGGATGGATGGATGGTCCAGTGGGAAAAGGTGATGGATGGATGGATGATAGATGATGGATGGATGGATGGCCCAGTGGGAAAAGGTGATGGATGGTTGGATGGATGAATGGATGGATGGTCCAGTTGGAAAAGGGGATGGATGGATGGATGGATGGTCCAGTTGGAAAAGGGGATAGATGGATGGATGGATGGTCCAGTGGGAAAAGGTGATGGATGGTTGGATGGATGGATTGATGGATGGTCCAGTTGGAAAAGGGGATGGTAGGATGGATGGATGGATTGATGGATGGTACAGTGGGAAAAGGTGATGGATGGTTGGATGGATGGATTGATGGGATGGTCCAGTTGGAAAAGGGGATGGTAGGATGGATGGTTCAGTGGGAAAAAGCGATGGATGATGGACGGACAGACATACGTGGACAGATGGATGGAGAGACAGACAGACAAGCACACTGGTTTGATGGATGGATAGACAGACTGTATAGACAGGTGGATGACAGACAGACAGACAGACTGGACAGATGAATTCACGGATAGACAGACACACAGGATGGATGGACAGATAGACACATGGACAAATGGACAGACAGACACACTGGATAGATGGATGGACGGACAACAGACAGACTGTATTGAAGGATGAACACACTGGATGGATGGGCAGACAGACAGACACACTGGGTAGACAGATAGACAGACAGACTGGTTGGATGGAAGAATGGACACACTGGATGGATAGACAGACAAACTAGATAACTAGATAGACTGACAGACAGACAACAGCTAGACTGTATGGAAGGATGGATAAGCAGACAGACAGACAGACAGACAGGTTGGATGAAAGGATGGACACACTGGATGGATAGACAGACAAACAGACACACTAGACAGATGGATTCACAGACAGACAGACATACTGGGTGGACTGATGGATGGACAGACAGAAATGTTTGTTTTGTTATCATTCAAACTTGTGGCAGTCCTTCCCTGTGGATATCCGTTTGACAGCCTCAGCCACAATATTCTTAACCACTCCCATCTTACGGTTAAGCCATGGCCACACTGCACATTTGCCAAATGAACTTTCATTCATAGACATGTAAATGCCCCAGACTGAAAATGCAAGCTCTTGCAAGAAGTCTTGCATGCCGCTGGGTTCCAAATTTCAAGCTTGTTGAAATCTGACCTGCGAATTTGCATCACATGATTAAGTGAAACCAACAGAAGATCAAAACGTGATTGCTCATTTATCAGTGGCACGTCATCATGTTTTATCCAGCCCCTTTTTGCAGAGCTGTATGACAGAATTTCACATGCTCGAACTCTAGTGTGACAATGACAGAATGATGTACAAAAAGAAAGCCCCGCCCCCACTCATTACTCTTTCAGTGTAGTACATCAACATACTGAAATTAAAGTCCGGCTTTAATTTTCTGTATTTTCCTCTCATATCAAAACTTTTGGATTTACTTTTTCTCATTTGTATCGCAAGATCAATGAAGAACAAAAAAGACCCTGCAAACATTTCAGAACACCGACAATAGAGAGATTTTCACAATCAGGCCAGCCTGTGCCTCCTGGCTCGATCTCTGCATCTCTCTCTCACTGAACACTTCTGTTTATTCTACCTCACTGCTCCTCTGTTTTCTCATGCTGTAACACCCAAACACCTCACCTGGAGCTGAAGGCTGACAGCACATCAGGCTCCCCCACAGGCTTCTGCCCACCGTGAAGCTAAACCGTGCGCTCGCTGCTGTTTCTGCTGCGCCGGCTGCAGCTTTCACATGTTGCACAAGTCCAGCAGTGTTGTGCAACACAGTCAGATCTGACAACAGCTGTCGTGCTCCGCAAGGTCACCCTGAGCCCAAAAATCCCAGAGTTCAGCTATAATGCGCTGGAAAACAATCCGAGTTTAACAGAAAGACCAACCTTTGAATAAACATGATTAAAGATGCTAAATATTTTTACTCTCGGTGCTGGAAGGCAATCATACTACTCATACATATTTATAAAGTAACATTTCCATTTTCATTTCAGAGAAAGAAACAGAGTGACCTTAACTAGATAAGGAGGAAAACTGAGCAGAATACGCATTTACTGAAAAATGTGTGTGTGTGTGTGCGTGTGTTTGTGTGTGTGTGTGTGTGTGTGTGTGCGTGTGTGTGCGTGTGTGTGTGTGTGTGTGTGTGTGTGTGTGTGTGTGTGCGGGTGTGTGTGTGTGTGTGAGAGAGAGAGAGATAAAGAGACAGAGACTGATCTGTGTCAGTCTGATGTAGTAATGATTTCACAGTATCATGTTATAGTTACAGTGCTTCCAAGGTTAATGTCACTTATAATAAATATAGAATTGATCTTTGTTATAATTGCTTTTTGAATTATAATTGAGTTTTGAATACATTTTTGATAAATGTGAAAATCTTAAATGAACTGAATCTAGTTATATGTACTGTATAACTATACATACTTATATTAGATCAGTTCAGTATTCTTTATATTGCAAAAAACATAACAAAATAATAAAATACCCCAGCCCCATATATACCCTGTACACACACACACACACACACACACACACACACACACTCACCAGCCACTTTATTAGGTACACCTTACTAATACCGGGTTGAACCCTTTTGCCCTCAGAACTGCCTTGATCCTACGTGGCATTGATTCAACAAGGTACTGGAAATATTCCTCAGAGATTTTGGTCCATATTGACATGATAACATCACGCAGTTGCTGCAGATTTGTCGGCTGTACATCTATGATGCAGTCTCCTGTTCCACCACATCCCAAAGGTGCTCTTTTGGATTGTGATCTGGAGACTGTGGAGGCCATTTGACTTCAGTGAACTCATTGTCATGTTCAAGAAACCAGTCTGAGTTGATTCGCGCTTTATGACATGATGCGTTATCCTGCTGCAAGTAGCCATCAGAAGATGGGTACACTGTGGTCATAAAAGGATGGACATGGTCAGCAACAATACTCAGGTAGGCTGTGTTGTTGACACAATGCTCTATTGCTACTAATGAGCCTAAAGTGTGCCAAGAAAATATCTCCCACACCATTACACCACCACCACCAGCCTGAACCATTAATACAAGGCAGGACCAATCCATACTTTCATGTTGTTGATGCCAAATTCTGACCCTACCATCCGAATGTTGCAGCAGAAATCAAGACTCATCAGACCAGGCAAAGTTTTTCCAATCTTCTATTGTCCATTTTTGGTGAGCCTGTGTGAATTGTAGCCTCAGTTTCCTGTTCTTAGCTGACAGAAGTGGCACCCAGTGTGGTTTTCTGCTGCTGTAGCCCATCTGCCTCAAGGTTTGACATGTTGTTCGTTCAGAGATGCTCTTCTGTATACCTCGGTTGTAATGAATGGTTGTTTGAGTAACTGCTGCCTTTCTATCAGCTTGAAACAGTCTGGCCATTCTCCTCTGGCATCAACAAGGCATTTGCACCCACAGAACTGCTGCTTACTGGATATTTTCTCTTTTTCGTCGAACTGTCGTCGAACTATTGTATAAACGCAATATCACACTCGTAACAGTGCGATGTGGCTGTATATCGTCACTGGTAGGAGACTAAGGCACGCCTTCCACCGGTGCTGATATACAGCCACATCGCACTGCTACTAGTATGATACTGCTCATATATATATAAACCACTGGTTGCATTTCTTTATTTTATTTTTTGATATATATGTACCTGGCCAGGGCTATTCATTCTAAAAGAAGGTTACACTCCAGCTGGTTTTAAGTGACTGGTCTCCTTTTCACACACTGCAGCTTTAATGTAACTGCCTAAAGCCTAAAATGCCTCTCTATACAAAGAAATCACACTTACGCAAACATATACAAAGGTTGACCTTAATGTTTCAACAGAAGCAAAGAGAGAGAGAGAGAGAGAGAGAGAGAGAAAGGGAGGCTGGGGGATTGAAAAAGAGGTTTTGAAACTGTATGCGCCAGAAATGAGGCGTTGACCTTTCTCTTTCTCCAGTCTGGAAAGACTTTGAATACTTTTTAAGGACAAATTCAATATGGTTTGTTATTTTTCTTTTGTCAGTGAATAAAGTGCTCTAATGTGTTCTTTGGTGGTGTGATAACTGAAGACGTAGTTCATCCAAAATAAAGCCTTTCAAGCCTTTATATATATTTTTTGCTGTCAGACACAAAGGTAGATATTTTGAATAATGTTTGTCCTCGGTAGCCATTGACTTCCGTAGTAAAAAAACTACTGTAGACGTTTTCAAAATTTCTTCTTTTGTGCTCCACAGAAGAAAGACTCTCGAACAGGTTCGAAACAAGCAGAAGGTGTATAATTTATGAGAGAATTAAAATTTTTAGGGGTGAACTACTTTATTCTAACACCTTGCCAAATCAGTGATTTTTCCAGAGTTATGATTGGGCTGATTCCACGGGTCAGTGTTTGGTGAAGAGAACGCTGATGAAAAACATACAAAAACACCTGTTATAGCCCAACAAATGGTCCAAGAACAGTCATAAATAGCAGATTATTTAGGAACACTTGTTGGACGATTAATGTCTTTTAAAAACAATATAATTCCATACTAACATTCAAGCTTTTTGCACTGACATCGTGTTCACCCAACACTTCAGCACTCTTTTAGATTAAAAACAAATGTCTGTTGTATCAACCCAAATTTTTGGTTAAATATGGACAAAGCCAACTGTTGGGTTAAAATTGTCATTAAAGTTTTAACACTAATGGTTAGGTTTCATATTTGACCCTAAATTGGTTTGATTTTCACAAGTGTTATTTTAACACACACACGCACACACACACACGTACGCACGGACACACACACACACACACACACACACACACACACACACACACACACACACACACACACACACACGCGCACACACACACACACACACACACACACACGCACACACGCACGTACCAAACATGGAACATCAGGCAATCTGTGTGGTGTTTCTCATCTCTTAAACCCCCCGTGTCTCCCACTTTTACCTCCTCCCTTACTACCCTTTGTTAGGGTTCCAGCAGATGGATTTGGGAACAAAGAGCCCCCCTCCCTCACCACCCTACCCCCATTACACACACACACACATGCACACACACACACACACACACACATACACACTCATATTGCAGGATGCTTCAATTCAGAGCGATTTACTAGATAACAGGACTGCTCTCATCTGCACTCTTACACCATTTTCACTCTTCTCTATTCAGCTCTTCAAGTGTGAGTGTGTGTGTGTGTGTGTGTGTGTGTGTTTTGGGTAGCAGGTGTATAGATCTCTGGGTTCAGTGGGTCAGTCTCCAATAAAATCAAGAAGATTGAAGTCAATTTGCTCATTGACAAGCTGCAAATCAACACTAGAACAAAACGGAGCGAATCAAAAGCAGCCGCAGGGTCTCTTCAGTCTGATCTCAGTGTTTGTCATCTTATCTGGAGCTCGATACAGAAATATAAATATACAGTTTACTTTTTTGTTTGATTACATTTATTTTGTATTATATTTTGGGATCAGATTTTTATTACATATTCTGGTTAATTGTTTTCAGTAATTATAAAAAAACTGAGTAATTATTTGTTTGAGTAATGTTTGGTTTATTATAAATTGTATATAATAATAATAATTATTAGGGATGCCCCAGTTAGGATTTTTGCAGCTGATACCGAGTACCGAATCCTTGTCATTGTGATCAGCCGATACCGAGTACCGATTCTGATGCTTCAAGCTATAATGCATTACACACATTTTCCCTCTAGGTTGACTAGGTTGGCTGCATAAAATCCCTTATAACACGTCTCTTATAACAATTTAGTGTGGACATGTCATGTTCAGAAAGAGAAATGATTAACAATGCCATTTAGAAACATTGCAAATGATGGAAGAATTCAACACGTCTTAATCAAGAAAAAGTTTGGAGGGCCTATTTGATGCAGAAGTTAAGATACACAAATCCATTACTACTTTAGTAAAAGGAGATAAGGCCTATAAACTACTGTTTGATGTGTGTCTTCCTCTGCTTGTAAACTCACAAACAAACATTTGTGATCGGTTCACGAGATTGGCCAGATTGGCGAGTACCGATCAAGTCATGAAATGTGACTATTGACCGATACCGATCTCCAGCCGATCGATCGGTGCATCATTAATTATTATAATATAATATTATAATATAATTTTATTAGATATTACAGTCAGTTTTAATTGCATGTGAGACCACATAGAATAAACAAATATTTTCTCAAAAAATATATACATATATATTTTTCAACATACTTAAATACATTATTTAAATAAATTTATTAGAATTTTTTACATTTTTTTATCATTATCCATTTAATTATTGTTATTATTTAAATGTTAATAATTAATATTTAAAAACTATTAAAAACACAATGTACATATAAAGGATAAATCTAAAGGAATAAAGCTTTACAAAATTTATTAATCATATTACTATTTCAGATTAGTTTTTGGAGAATTCATTGTGAAATGTGTTAAGATCAAACATAAAACGTTGAAAATGTGGTCTCCTATTAAATTGATTTAAATGAGCATTGACATTTCATTTAGCAGGATATTTTAAGAAATTTTTTTTACAAAACAAAAATAAACAACCTTACAGAGCCCAAGAGAGTTCTAGAATGAATAAAGTTGTGTTGAATCTGTATCTGTACAGAACATGTTGAATTCTGTAATCATGGATCAAATCTTTAGAGCTACCACGAGGGCTGCACGATATTGGAAAAACATGACAGCGATATTTAGTTTCTTTGCATTTTTATCATATTGCAATATAAATGACTTCAATAGCTTTATTTGGAAATAATTCATTAATTTATTTTGATTGGGATGATTCAGGAGGGGATTGATTCATTTGCATAAAATTTGTCAAACAAATTTCAAGCAATGATGAATACAATGGATCAAAGATACGTGAAAGAAAAGTGCTTAACAATTTTCTCGGGAGTCTTAACAGTATTCAGCTACAGAAATTCAATAATAAAATGTATAAATAATAAAAAACAGCACTGAATAGTCTTCATCATATTAATAATTCTATCATTTTTGTTTAAGTTCCCAGGTTCTGCAGGTTGCAATGTCCTGAATTTTCATTGCCAATCTCAAGCCAATTGTAAATGCTTGTTTTAATTAATCGCAGAACCCAGGGGATCAGAGTGAGTGTTCTGACTCGACAACCCCTCCCCCCAATCCATAATTCTATCAATTTTATTATTCTATAACATATTTTTCTTTATATAATATTTACATTTTATTAAAGTTACAAACTTTAAAATCTCCTCTGCCTGAAAACTTTAAACTCTCCTGAAATGCTCACACAAACACAGGTCTTAAAAACACATGCAAGTGATCATTTTTTACTCTATCATGGTTACACTTTGCAATTGTGGTTCCTGGAAAACTATAATATCAATACAACATTGCAGATCCTGCGATGTCACCACTGTGTATGTCTACATTGCGATGCTAAAACGATATAACGTGCAGCCCTACCCACCAGTTATCTTTAAGAGTTAAGCCACTTAATCTCGTACTTCTGACTGTGGTAAGCGGAAGAAATGTAAGAAATTAACTACTTTTTGAAAATACAATCCTTTTCGAGTCAAAGATGAAAGTAACCCAGACAAAGTTATTATGATGTAAGAGCACAGCTATGAAAGAGAAAGGAAATGTGATGAAATGAAGCATCTAAAAGTGTGCGAAGTGCAAGAGCGTCGTCTAAACGGGTTATTGAGGGTTTGGGATTTGAATAGATGGTATTTAACTAAGAGGCCCATTAGATGCGCTTTGGCCTGCTGCTTCTGCGATACATAAAGACACCTGCGTCCAACAGCCCATCATTTAACTCCCTCCCTGCCGACTCCGGAGTCCTGTTCAAATATTGAGCAGGTACTTAAGTGTAATTTGGCTGAGTGCAGGCATTGCTGAAGGGCCCTTCATTCTCTGAAGACGTTTTGAGGAGACGGAACTAACGCCATCAATTATGTATGCTCTTGTTCTACATCACAGACCAAATGTGGAAAAAAAAAGAGCACATTCAGCTGCATTTTTGTTGTTTATCAGGATGTTTGACATTTTAATAGTATAATTGAAAATAAGGGTGTAGAAACCATTTTCTCTTTCAAATAGTATTTCACATTCCACTTACTTTCATACTGAAATTTTGTATCCATTATAAAAATCACTGAAGCTCCAAGAAAATGATAATAGTTAAAATATTCAAGCAATTTCAATAGTATCACAGAATTATGTTTATATAGTTATTATAGTATTTTTAAGTTATATAGCTACAAGAACAAATGTTAAAACTTTATTAAAGAGTTCATTAATTGCATTAGTTAACATGGAAAATACTTCAAAAAATATTTATTAATATTAGATGATGTTAATTTTAACAATATTAAGTACAACATTTGTTTTTAAAAATTAATTAGTAAATAGTACAAGAACCAAGTGAACTAACAAATTAACAGCAACAAGTTGTTACAAACAGTACTTTTATAAACTAATGTTGATAATATTAATGCATATTGCAACAAATGTCTTGCTCACTGTTTGATATAAAGTTTGATAGAATAAATGCAAATAAATAAGTTTATTGAAGTTAATAAATAAACATGTGTGGGGAAAACTTTTTTTTTTGCAGTTATTTTGTATATCCCCATCATTTAAATGCCTCAAATTTTATGAATACATTATTTTGATCATTATTTATTCTAAAACGGGATGCATTAATCTAAAATTGAGCTAAAAGAAATTACATTTATATTTCTTTAAAACATTTAACGTACACAAAATAACAAACACTGCAATCAATCAATCAATCAATCAATCAATCAATCAATCAATCAATCAATCAATCAATCAATCAATCAATCAATCAATCAATCAATCAATCAATAAGACCTTAAAAATTATATTAAATAAGTTATAGAAATTGTATCTGAATTAATTTCTTTTTTATATCCATGTCATTTAAATGCCTCAAATTTAATTAATAGATTATTTTGACCATTTTTGATTATTAAACTGAATGTATTAATCTTAAATTAATGTAAAAATAATTTATGTTAATGTACACAAAATAAAAAACACTGCAATCAATCAATCAATCAATCAATCAATCAATCAATCAATCAATCAATCAATCAATCAATCCATCAATCCATCCATCAATCAATCAATCAATCAATCAATCAATCAGAATCCAAAACCTTACAAATAAAATTAAACAATGTACAGAAATAAAATGTGAATTAATTTCATTTCTCTGAATTCTTTTGCTCTACACCAGTAACCAAGAGTTAATCCATTTCTTTCAGGAGTCGTAGTCAAATGATGGACATTTGATGCTGTCCAAGAACTATAAGTGCTCTCCAAATAAGAAAAATGAAAATCAATATTACATGCTTTTGTTGACCAGATGCAGCCTAAGAGCAGCATCTCTCTTAACTGTGTTAGTACTGACATAGAATAAAAAAGGAGAGACAGAGGACAAGGTAGAAAGAAAAAAAAAGAGCAACAAAGGCAAAAAGCAGGAACTTGAGGCTTGAGAGGGAAAGAAGGAGGGTAATTATGTGGAAATGAGCAATCTCCCAGCATGCCTCTCTCTCTCTCTGCCATGTCGACAGGAGCCATTCGTCATCTAGCCCAAAATGGCATCTCTGGAGCCTGTTTTAGAGACTGAGGGATTGAAGGACTCGTTCTTCCCCTAATATCCTCACAGAGTTCTGTTCTTATAGACTCTCTCTCTCTCTCTCTTTATCTTTAAAGCACTGTAGTCACACCTCTCAGCCCCAGAGAAGCTCTACTCTCCACGACGAGTGAATAAAACAAGAGAGGAGGTGATGTGATTAGAGGAAAAAAGCTTCCACAGGTGTCATTTCGCCTTCACCACTGACCTCTGATTCACACTAAAACAAATGATTTCTGCCATCCCATTTGATTCAGTAATTCACACTGTTTTATAACTTAATATTCAGGTTTGTGACAGCAAGCATTCTGTTTTACAGCAGTTCGTCATAGTGTGTGCTATATTTTATTTGAGACAAAAAAGTCTCAATGGGACACGTTAAGTTTGTTTATTGGGTTGTGATATATATTTAGAGCCCAAGTTTGTTTTTACCATAATTTTTAAAAGCAGTATATATTCAGGGGTCTATCTTTCAACACATTTTCCACATATTGACAAATGCTTCGGTACTTAGTACTTAGGGTGCTTTCATTCCTGTAGATCAATTGTTTTGTTCCGAAACAGGGATTAAAATTGTTACAATGTTGCACATTGTTCTTGGTGTGGTTCGCTTTCACACTGCAAATTTCTAAATGGACCACAATAGTTAAAACAAGTCATGTGCGAGTAAACTCTTGTCACATTGGTCAAAGGTGCACGGTTTATGTTTCAGAGTCACAGATCTCTTCAACAAATATACATCAGAGGTAAGACTTTCTCATACATAGCCGAATTAGCATTATTGGCTTTACATTACAGAGATAAATAACAGATAAACCAAGACTGCAGTCAATTTTCCTACCGGATAAACAGCTCTTGTTAATAGTTCAGCATGCTTTCACTTTCATATTTGACATGAAATGCACATTAAGCACTTGCTCACTACAATCGATCCAGTCCAGAGTTTGTTTCAATCGAGCCGAGACCACCTCATCCATGCGATCTTGGACCAATTGAATTGGCGCGGATCTGAGCGCAATTGCTGGATTCACAAATGCCATTCACCTATGAACTGCGCTAATGGGGGAAACGTGCCAGGTTCCAAAACAAAACTCTATGTGTAAAAGCACCCCTAGTTTAGACTTATTTATTATTTCTATGGTCAAGATTCCAAATAACCATTTGAGTGCAGTGGCACCAGCATTTGATTGGGTAGTGCTGAATATTGAAATATATGAAATCAGCAAAAATTGGTAAAGCCTTGTTTTTCATGAATTTGCCGATCATAATACAATTACAAATTACACATTTACAATTACCTGATTAACATGCTAAAAAGTACCCAAAATGTTTGCTTTCTATAGCATTTGCTTTGAGAAACATTAGTCTAAAAACATTTAGTCAAAATACAAATACACAACCGTGGATACAGTAGGCATTAATACAGTGATTCTGTGGTAAATGTTGGTGATTTGTGGACTGAAATGACTTCCACTATAATTGCCTGTTTCCTCTGAGTGGCACGGTTAGATTTTTTTTGTTCATATCCACTGTTAAAGATACCAAAAAAAGCAAACCATACCACTTTTTGGGTAAAGGGAACCCAGAATGGTACCAAAGAGTGGAGCTAGACTCGCAGCTGAGCACTATTGGTTTACAGAGAATAATCACCAGTCTGATTTGTACCACGTTGTCAGATTTTACCACATTCTCACCCTGTTATTTACTTGTTTATTTTATTTTTGGGATTTTGTTACTGACTCGAACCCTGTTGTTATGGTCAATTCTTCTCTGCGTCTGCGTACATGGCGAGCTAACTGGACAAACTGGTTACAGCAAGAAAGCTGTCCACACGGAGGTAAGCGGTCAGCTGGTTCTGGCTACATAATTCGCAATCTTCAGAAACATATACTGTAGGGCTACATTTTCACAATGAGCCTATGTTGCATTTAGTAAAACTCTTCATATATGTGTATCTAAAATGTATATAAAAAGTACAAAAGTTTACCTTTTGAAAAGATACATCCAGTGACACCTTTTGTACCTTTATTTCCGAGAATGTGTCAACAGCTTCTATTAATATAGTTAGCTAAAACATGATCTGTTTGTAAGAAACAAGTTAACATTTGGACTGTAATAAAGCAACAGAAAAAATAGCAAAGTGAATTAAGTGGCTGTCTACTTATAACTCTACACTCTCAGACTCGAGATGATGAAATACCAATGAAAGAGATTTCAGAGAAAGGCAATGAGTCTCTTACTGCTTAACAGGAAAATGACTGCAACAAAACAGAATAAAAAAAAAATCTAGAAAACGCAATGCATTTCATCACTGAAAAACATTCAAAGGAACCTTGCTGTTTTAATGAATTACAAAGTCGGAAATCGACGAGAGAAAGCCGGATATGAAGAATGAACCAGAGAGGGAGAATGACAGTAATGAGAAGCAGGAAAAAAAGGAGGAGAGCATCTCCCACCGTGGGTTTTTGGTTTCCCCTAAAGCAGAGCTAGAAAAACCTTCCGGATAAATGAAACCACAGCGGAGGCGAAGAGAATCAGACACCTGCGATCAGACAAGAGCCACAGAGGAAAATGAAGGGATAGTTTGAGATAAAAAGGGGGAAAAGTAGCCTATGAGGATGAGGTGGATAAAGATACTGAGCAAATCCCCCCAAACAATAATCACTGGATGAAACGCAAAGCCTTTCACAGCACACAGCAGGCAGAGCTGATCTGGCCCTCTGGTTGTGGAGGGGGGTGTTGGGGGGCTCCTATCCTGGGGCAATGACCAGATGCTTCAATGAAAGATTGGGATTTTTTGCTCTTCGTGTGAATGGGGTTGGGGGGTCACACTCACAACCTGTAACGTTTCACTTGTTGATGATCGCTGTGATTTTGCCAGGTTGAGGAATCATAATATATATAAATATTAAAAGGATAGTAATATTGAATCTGTACGCAAATAAACACACACAAAAAAGAGTGAATTACACGATTCATACAACTCAAAAATTGTACTTGAAACCTGTAATAGTTCACTTGTTGTCAATTTCAATGATTTTGCCAGATTATTTAAATTTGTTGATACAAATATAAAATAAGTAGATATGTAAACGTGCAGATATTTATTTTACATTAGCTTATATTATATGATTGCTGTAAAAAAAAAATCTGTTATTTTACGTTTTTTTTTCCCCGGTACCTGGGGTGCCAAAAAAAAAAAACTACGTAAAATAACTACTGTTAAATTACAGAAATTTAACGTCCATTATTTTACGGTAAATGTCTGTAAATTAACAGCTGTTACTTTACGTTTTTTTTCCCAGCACCTATGCTACCAGAAAAAAACGTAAAATTACAGATTTTTTTTTTACAGTGTAGCTATTATAACAATATTTATGATATTATATCAACTAGATAAAACATACAATAACTATAAATATAACTAATTAATAAATTAATTAATAAAATAAAAGTACGTAAAGTAAATTAAATATTAAATAAACAAACAACGGGCAAATGTATGGTTTTGATATAAAATAATTTTTCTTCTGTTTAGTATTTTATATATTTTATATATTTAGGATCAATAATATAATATATTTAGGTATTTAGCATGAAAATTAATATAAAATGTACATATATTAAATATTTCAAAAACAATTTTATATTATTACATAGCTATTATACGATGCTATTAATAATCATTATTATTCATACATTCATTTTCTTTTCGGCTTAGTCTCATTATTAATCTGGGGTCTCCACAGCGGAATGAACCGCCAACTTATCCAGCACATGTTTTACGCAGCGGATGCCCTTCCAGCTGCAACCCATCACTGGGAAATACCCATACACTCTCATTCACACGCATACACTACAGAAAATTTAGCTTACCCAATTCACCTATAGCGCATGTCTTTGGTCTAGTGGAGACCAAACCGGAGAACCTGGACCACGCGACAACAGGGGAAAACATGCAAACTCCAGACAGAAATGCCAACTGACCCAGCCGAGGCTCGAACCAGCGACCTTCTTGCTGTGAGGCAATCGACTTTAATCATTATTATGTCATATAATTGTAATAGTTAAACAATTGTATTATATAAGTAATATTTTTAATTATTTTAGATATTCAGGTATTCATTTACACAATTATTGAAATACTGACATTATATTATACTATATTTATATTATGTTTTATTTATTATCTGTTTATTTAATAAACACTTGTAATACTGTTAAAAAACTAAATTTTTTCCACAATCATAATGCATTTTACTAAACATACAAATAAACAATATACTGAAAATGTGAAACAATACTCTAACAAGTACACTACCGCTCTTGAGCATGTGCGTGTGTAATAATTATTTTAGACAACTGCTCAAAAACAGAGAAGAGGAGAGCAGGAGTGGCGTGTGGTGTATTCAGACACTTCATTAAGTGAATGGGGGGCCGGTTTGAGAGACTCCCACTTGCTTTACATGTAAGCACAAAGACATAAAGGACATAAAGGCTGCAGAATGAAGGCAGATGCCGACATCGTCCTGTCCTATCAAGCTCCATTGACAGTAACTGCAGCCTGCACTTATCAGCATTGTGCAGGCTGAGACTGTCTATGTGTGTGTGCGACAACCTGTGATGGTGATCTGCTTCAAAACTGCACTGATCAATGAAATCTAACCTTTCGTGTTTTTTGCTACATTGTTTAGTGTTTTGTCAAGGACACGAGACAGTGTTGTTACTGGTAAATAGAAAACTACCAAAAAAATTTGGAAAAATAAAATAAGAATATTATTTCAGAAGTAAAATAATAAATAAAGATTGTAAACTAAGTGAAAAAATTATAATGTATTACAACTTGGTCAAAGATGAGATGTGCCATTTTGGTGTCCAAATTGTGATGAGTGTAAAAAAAAGTGATTTTATATAGATGGTAAACAAGTTAAATACAAGTAAATGATTAACTTTAATGTATCAAATAACTTCTGTGTGATTCTGAAAGGCTTTTATTTAAAAAATTTAATACTTTCTGAGCTTTGCTTTAGCCGCCTTTATATCTTTAAACTTAGTTAAAATGTCCAAACATGGGTAAAATAAACTTCCATTGACATTCAATACTACGTCTATAGTTTTGTAAAAATTCAACAACATGACTTTTGATAATGATAATTATTAATATATAGGTGAGGATAATAAATGTCTATAAAAAACTAATAATTAATAAAAAATATATAAAGAAAATCATAATAATTAATAAATAAAATACCTACTGATTATAAGGACAAATTCCAAAAAAAAAAAAAAAATTAAATAGTCTCATAATATCTTATCAAATTATTATTTTTAAAAATTACAGTATGCCTGAATTTTTGGGATATATTTTAGTTGGTGTATTGTTTGTATTTTTAAAAAATAAGTCAACAAGGACCCATTCTAACATGTGAAATAAAGCAAAATGTAAACCAACACTATTTAATAATTTATGACAAAGAGTCAACAACAAATGTTTTTATGTTGCTTTAACTTATTTTAACAAGTTAATCATTCATTCATTTTCTCTTCGGCCACAGCAAAATGACCCCCAACTTATCCAGCATAAGTGTTACGCAGCGCATGCCCTTCCAGCTGCAACCCATCACCGGGAAACATTCATACACACTCATTTACACACATACACAACAGACAATTTAGCTTACCCAATTCACCTGTATACCACATCTTTGGACTTGTGGGGGAAACCGGAGCACCCGAAGGAAACCCACGCCAACACAGGGAGAACATGCAAACTCCACACAGAAACGCCAACTGACCCAGCCGAGGCTCGAATCAGCGAGCTTCTTGCTGTGAGGCGAACGTGCTACCCACTGCGCCACCATGCAGCCATAAGTTAATCAGCTTTTAACAAAATGTTTTAAGTTATAATAGAGTTTAACTTAAGTTGAGATAACTAGAAAAGTTCATTGGATTCAATTAAAAAATTTAAGGCAGCAATAATGATTCACTGGATTTCCGAATCTTTTTTAAGGTAACTGGTTGCAAACAACCGCTTAATTATTTTGTTTAAATTCAGCTCATATAAGTAAATATTTATATATTGAATCCAATGAATCGTTCTTTTCAGTGTACATTTCACTTCTGCTTGGAATCCCAAAATTCAAAACATAAATCCATGGTACACTGCTTTCTGTCACACAACTAAATATAATACACAACTGAAGTCAGAATTATTATTCCCCGAATTATTAAGTTTAATGGAGAGATTTTTTCAACACATTTCTAAACATAATAGTTTTAATAACGCATTTCTAATACCTGATTTATTTTATCTTTGCCATGATGACAGTAAATGATATTTGACTAGATATTTTTAAGACACTTCTACAGCTTAAAGTGACATTTAAAAGCCTAATTAGGTTAACTAGGCAGGTTAGGGTAATTAGGCAAGTTATTGTATAATAATGGTTTGTTCTGTAGACTATCGACAAAATATATAGCGTAAATGTGCTAATAATTTTAAGCTTAAAATGGTTTTTAAAAAAATAAAAAACTGCTTTTATTCTAACTGAAAGAAAACAAATAAGACTTTCTCCAGAAGAAAAAATATTATCAGACATCCTGTGAAAATGTCCTTGCTCTGTTAAATATAATTTGGGAAACATTTAAAAAAGAACAAAATTTTAAAGGGGGGCTAATAATTCTGACTTCAACTGTATATTCCCTGAAAGAACCCAAAATCTCATTGACATCGCAGATTCAGAGCATAACAAAGTGCATACAGCCTTCCAGTGTTCGAACCAGACGGGACACGAGATGCAGAACGGAACCAAACAGAATGTACGCTGGTTGTTGTATCAACTCACTCAGCGATTGTGTGACATTTCAGGCCTTTCCTTCTCTTTCTCTCTCATAGAAAAGGGGTGTTAGAGGAGGGAGGGATGGTATCAGAGGGGGGTCTGTCTGTCTGCGTGTGTGAAGGCACAGACGCTTCAGTAGTAATGTGATGTGTGTCCCGAGGGATGTTTGATGGATTAATGCTGAGCAGCTCCATTGCGATGTACCACCTGATCTCACTCCCACCGTCTGCCTCTATAAAACCTGCCTGACTGCTGATCTCAGCTAGTCTCTCAGTCTCTCCTCTCTCTGTCTGTCTGTCTCTCTCTCTCTATCTCTCTCTCTCTCTCTCTTCTCTATCTCTTCCTCCTCTCAGCCGCCTCCGCTGCAGGCCAGGAGCTATCCAGTGCTGAACAAGTGATTTTTTTTCCCTTTTTTATTTCAGCAGCGTAAGCGGGTGTGTGTGTGCGTGTGTGTACAGTAACACACACTCACACACAGTATTGTACCATCAGACATCTCTCTCCTCCAGCGTGCTCTTCATTTCTTTCCTTCATCAGCTTTCTTTTTTAGTTCCCGAGATCTGGATCTTGTTTTTTTGCACGACGGATTTCATTCGGGACGATTTGATCTGTTTTTTGCGGGTCAGTCTGCGACCGATGTAAAGGATTTTCTGGTGCGTCTGTGCGACCGTGAACCATGCCTCGCTCGTTTCTGGTGAAGAAAATCAAACTGGATGATTTCTCCTCATCTCCTGTGTCTAATCATCATCACCATCATCACAATGACCGCCATATGGATGACTCCTTTACGCGCTCACGCTCCAGTTTGGGAGTCCGGCTTTGCGAAAACGGTGAGTAATTTGCTTAAATATATTGTTCGTACATATAAACAGCAGCCTGACTTCATGGGCTCGAAAAATATCTCCAAACCCAAATTGTGTTTCGTGTGCCCAACAGATGTTACATAAAGCTTCCCGTTCTGTCGCGAACTAATCCGTAAAAACCCTCCATCCTTTCACCCCCAACCCCGTCCTCCATTGTGCCCCCCAGACTTTCTTTGTTTTTGTTTTTTCCCCGACACAAATCAGGTCACGCAGTGAGATCAGCTTATGCGAATAAATCCCTGATACCAGTTTGTTGTGTGTAACAGCTAATGCTAAGGCTAACGTGCTGCTTTTGTGGGGCTGATGTGTTTGTCCTTAGCTGATACTGCCCTTGAGTTTCGGTCCAAACACCCCCCCCCCCCCTCCCTGCATCCCTCCATCCACTCTCTCTTTCCTCGCTCTCCTCCCCCATCCTCCTTTTTCTGCCTCATCTCACTATTTCACTCTTTCACTCTCCTGCTTCCGGGTACATGAATCTAAGTGGTTGAAAGGGGGGGGTGGAGGTTGTGTTTCAGCCATCATTGGTGCCACTGGAGACATTCGAGTATACTGTACTGTACGGCTGGAAGGAGAACGAGGGAGATGAAAAGAAAGAAAAGCTGGAGGCAGCGCTGACTTTTGTCACATGATGCAGCAGCACGCACACGCACACAATAGGGCAAATAGCATCACGCGCAGAGTAAAGCCCAGCATCCCTCAGCGGACATGATGGGACAGGCTGAGCTAAACTGAGCCAGTCTACAGAGACTGAAAGGGAGTCCAGAGAGCTCTGTGTCCTCGCAGACAGATTTCGGCAGCAGATGTGTGGCTCGCTCTGCTCCGCTATGCTGTTTTTCACAGATAAGCAAGATAAGACAGGGGGGATATATTCCCACCTGTTACGAAAAGAAAAACACTACAGACTGTTTATCGTTTCTGGGTCATTGTAAGCTTATTTGAAGTTTTAAGGTGAGCTGCTTGTTGTAAAGCGACATTTGAATTGAACTCTTATCTCTTAATTTTAGGAATGATACCAATTCTCAAACAGTTATTAATTATTCGAGCATCAGGACTCCCAAATAACAAAGGACATGCAACTACATTCCTCTTGTCTTTCAAGACTAATCACAAAAAATTGCATATCCAAAAATTCAATCACAACAACTATTGTTTCTACAAACGAATTATTATTATATTTGCAAAATTAATAGTATTGTTAATATTTATTTATTCATATTTGTCTTGTGAAATAATAAAAAATGCAATATTATTATATTAATAGCTATGCTGTGTTATTAATTGTACAATTATTGTTTACTACAGCTATATTCACAATAATACACTGAATAATTGTTTTTACACCCAACAATGGTTTGGTTACTTCATACTTCTCTATACACAAAAATCTCAAAACTTGGGGAAAATATGGAGAACACCCCCATCAATTTTAAATCATACTTATTCAAACTTTAAAGGCTTTCAAGATCATTGTTTATTGGGTAATATAATTTTTTTTTTTATTGTGTTTTTTTTTGTTCTTTGTTTTTGTTTTACATTTTTAGTGTTCCTACGGAAAATACAGCAACCAACCAGTGTAAAACATATATGTAATTACATCAATCAAATAGCCTGATAATGTCTAAACCAATTTGTGTGGACGGTACAGATAAATGTCTAATAACATCCTGTCAGATTGTCTACTGTTCCACTTTTCCCTGACAAGCTTCATTGTTAATACTCTTTGCTTCCTTTCTGATACTGCACTGCATTAAACGCCATTCAGTTTCCCTTTTAGCATGCAGATTCAATTACAAACATTTTGTCGAAGACATGGCACCTTGGAAGGTGTATTATGTCTGTGAAATTCCAATGGCAATAAACGCGTCTGAGCCCCACGGCTGCCAGAAATCCTTTTAGCGGCTCCTGAATGACCCTCATGATGCATTAAGACTTGCTCTTCGTGGTCAGAGGGCTCCATAATCAGTTTACAGAAGTTAGAGGGGAGTTTATTTGTTTCAGCAGATAGCAACGTAACAGGATGTCCTGCTTTAGGGAATAGATTGTCATATTTGTCGAATAAAAAGGACATTTTGACGTTTTGAAATCTGGGAAATAGTTTGCTTCTGTTCTGAGAGAAGTGAAAGTCCCTTCAAAATCTCTTCAAAACGTCAACCCCTGTTCACTTCCACTTTTAGCAGATTAAGCTGTGAATAATGGACGTATAACACAAAACTCTACAGGAGCCTCGGATAATCTTATCAAAGCAAAAGAGAGTCTGAGTGGCTTCTTCATCTCAAGGAGAGAAAGAGAGACACTTGTGCTTCCACCACAGTTAACCTGCTTAATTAGCCATTAACCATGTTAAAAGCCTCTGGGTCTTAAACACACACACGCACGCACACACACACACACACACACACACACACACACACACACGCACACACACACACACACACACACACACACACACTGAATGAGTTATGCAGAAGTCCTCTAACAGCCACTATGTAAGCCTTTTTCTACCTCATAATAAAAAATAAAGTTTGAGATAAAGCTTACAATATGAAATAATGTTCCAAATGTCTCACTGTGTGTTATAAAGTAACAATATGATATATAAAATCACATTGTGAGATATAAAAGTCAAAATTGTGAACAATAAATCAATGTTCTGAAACTATTCTTAATTATGACAAATCGTTTCATTATTTAGCCAAAAATTTATATTTTGATAAATAAATTCGCACCTGTGAAAAAGTTGATTCACAAGACATACATTCATTCATTTTTTTTCAGCTTAGTCTCTTTATTAATCTGGGGTCGCCACAGTGGAATGAACCACCAACTTATCCAGCATATGTTTTACGCAGCGCATGCTCTTCCAGCCACAAACCATCACTGGGAAACACACTCATTCACACTTATACACTAGTCAATTTTAGCCTACCCAATTCACCTATACCACATGTGTTTGGACTTGTGGGGGACACTGGAGCACCCGGAGAAAACCCACACGAACACGAAGGAACTCCACACAGGAACGCCAACTGATTACTGCTCTAAAATATGTTCTTTTTGAAATATCTGGGTAAAAAAAACAAACTTTTTCCCCTTTTGAACACAATATATTTTATTTTGATAGACATTTCAAGTATTTTGGAACAGTAAACATGCCAGACTATATAATTCAAATGTATTATTGACTTCTGGTGTCTTCATTTTTTTCAAAAACACAGATTTCCTTCCAACATATGTCTCAAACTCAATTCCTGGAGGGCCGCAGCTCTGCACAGTTTTGCTCCAACCCTAATTAATCACAGCTGATCCAACTAATCAAAGTGTTCAAGACTACTAGACACTACTAGATCAGCTGTGTTTGATTAGGGTCGGAGCAAAACTGTGTAGAGCTGCGGCCCTCCAGGAATTGAGTTTGAGACCTATGCTTTACGATTTAAAATGGCATCTTTGAATATCTTTCCTGCTGAAGATACTGTTGTCCTAAAAAACAAAAAAAAAAACGTAAATAAAAAATCTTACACATACCTTAGGAACGGTATCCCAGAAAATTTTGACGGTTTCAAAGTGCGGTATACTAGAAGCCATATACAGCCATGAAGAACCTTTATATTTCAAGATTGTATTCCTCATTGCACCTCATTACTCAATGCACAGTGTATTCTGCGTCATTAATTGCTTTACACCTGCAGATCAGTACAGAAGTGAAAGGTCAATGAGTTAATAACACATTCATGTTCTCTGCCCGGCTGCAGGCTACATCAAGGATTACATCAGCTCGTCCGAGTACACGGAGGAGAAGCAGGCCGACATGAAGCTGAACTCAGAGCTGCTGTACTCTCCGGTCAGCAGTGGAGGCGGAGAGTATTGTCAGCCAGACCTGGAACATCCAGACAGCCCTCAATCCGGCCTCACAGCCCGCGGATACTTCAGCAGTGAGAGCGAGTCTCTCAGTGAGGGCTACACAATGGATGCGTTCTTCATATCCGACGGCCGTTCTAGGAGAAAGGGAGAAGTCGCGGAAGCAGCGAAAGCCGATGTAGAGGAGAAAGAAGTAATTGGAGTGAACAACGGCGGAGCAAGGCACACCTGCAACGAATGCGGCAAGACCTACGCCACGTCCTCCAACCTGAGTCGACACAAGCAAACCCACCGTAGTCTCGACAGCAAGATGGCACGCAAGTGTCCAACCTGCGATAAGGTTTACGTGTCCATGCCGGCGCTGGCCATGCACATCCTCACTCATGACCTCAAGCACAAATGCCACGTGTGCAGCAAAGCCTTCAGTCGGCCGTGGCTGCTGCAGGGGCACATGCGCTCACATACAGGAGAAAAACCATTCGCCTGCGCCCACTGCGGAAAAGCCTTCGCCGACCGATCCAACCTACGGGCACACATGCAGACGCATTCGGCCTTCAAACACTACAGCTGCAAGCGCTGCAATAAGACCTTCGCGCTCAAGTCCTACCTGAACAAGCACTACGAGTCGGCCTGCTTCAGAGGCTCCGGAGATGAGGACGAATCTGGCTCAGAGAATTAACAAGTCAGAAAAGATAAAGATGTTTTAATGCTCGCAAAAATCCCCACAGACTCCCCATTCACAAACCCCACTCTCCCTTTTTTAGAAAGCAATATTTTCACCAAGAAAAAAAAGAAAACCCTGAACCAACCCAATAATAAGAAGACAATAATGAATAGATGCTGGATTTTTTTTCTTTGGTAAAAACTAAACAAAAATAAAAAAAGAACCTCTCATATAGACATGTACAATTATGAGGCTTGGCATGCAAATTTTTATGAACATAATACTATTAATAACGATAGTAATAATATTTAGATTCCTGATGTTTTATAGCAAATCCTAAAAAAAGACATAAAAAAGGACAGCAACAGGTTTGTGCTTTTTGAGAAATGAAAATCAATTTGTATTTTTATGCTGCTCTTTTATTTTGAATTCTTTTGCAACTGCCAACATGAACTTTTTATGAAAATGTGAATAATGACAGTATTTGCAAAAAAAAAAGAACAACAACAAAAAAAAAAAGATTGTAGACCTCTGAAAAGGTACAAACTTTTGTTACACTTTTGGTATTTGATTTATAATTGTTATTTTTATATTCAAAGTCTCCTGCAGTTTCTTGGTTCCACTATTTATTTGCTTCTTTATTTATTTATTTGTGCCAATCACGTCCTGTAACTGTTCGAGCAGAGCGACCATCACTCTGTGTTTACCGTATGGAGGAAACAGCACTCAAGACATTTCAATGATCTTCACACACTCCGAATATATGGATGACAGGGATTTTCTCTGCTCGCTCTGCTGGGCTTCCTCACACTAAAACAGACTGCATGTGCTCCAGACACGTGGAGCTCCGGCCCTCGTCTTCCTGCTCCATGATTACCTCACCCAGAGGCAGGTATGACCTCAAACCTCTGCTCTGTCCACGCTCTCAAAGATCCCATCACACAAACCTCATTTCTACCATTCCAGTATTATTATCATCATCGAGTACTTACGTATTAATGTATGCACTATTTTGATTTTCCTTATTTATTTCATGTGTATTTATTTATTATGTATTTATTTATTTATTTATTTATTTGATTATTCTGTGTGTTATTGGATGCTGAACTGCCGTTGACCTTTTAAGATGCTGCTCTTTAATGAAAAACTTTATATGCATGATCCAGCTGTAGAAGGATTTTATTCTCTCTCTCTATTTTTTTTTTCAAGAGGCACGGTACGCAGCGTTTGAAAGCGGATGAATTCAGGTTGATGATGCTTTGTTTAATGGGCAATAATTCCTCTTGGGTACAGCAACTTGTATAATCACAGCTGTCCTGTTAGCAGTCAATGTAGGGCAATAAACAAGAACCTCCTTAATATCTCAAAGGTCATTCTCTCCATTTCGTTGTTTCTAGAGCTCCATTTCCTGCTGAGACCATCCAGAATGTCTATATATGGTGTGTTTGTGTGACTCCACCCACATTTGTGACATCACAGTTCATCTCATTGCCAAATAACCAATAAATTCAGTAAGCGATAAATGCCTTTTGCATCCAAACGCCAATAAAAACGATTTACTAGGTGCAAATTCAATCTAAACCGATATTAAAACCCATTCTTTTTTTTACTTACAAATTTAAATGGTTTTAATAAGCAATTTTTGCAGCAATAAGCCTTTTTCTAACAGTGTTTTTACTATTATTACTATCACAAACTCTCTAAGCAATAGCTTTGAATGTAATTATAAAAAAGACTAACCCACAGCATGACATATTTCATGCATTTGGCTTTAGCTGTCTGAATAAATCCCATCATAAGCTGTGGCCGCCAGACGATGACATGAATATGACAGAGTTTCAGTGACATGTGAAATAGGAGTCCCAAATCCTAAACCCAGAAATAATAACCCCCCCTGAATGGCCAATCAGAATGGATTATTCAGTGTTCGGGAGAAAGGAGTGCTGGGTTCAGGACAGAGATGAAACAAAATAGAGGCTTAATGGCAGCATTGATAGAAAGAACTGAGCATATGGCGCCAATGTGCCGCTGCCTGTATAATAAAGATCTGAAAGATGTTCAGAGATGAAAGCAAAAGAAGCGCAATATGAAAATGTGATGATGTAAATGAGTTGTTTCTGTCCAATCAAGCAGAAAAAGCAGAAGCAATACTTCATGTTGTAAAACAAAAACACATTTAGCACCATTATGAGGAACGAACCACATATGATGCATCTCAATATATATGATGCATCACAGTGAACAGAAGCAATATGCACACCCCTAAAGGGTTAACAGGTGTTGTTGGACAGACAGTAGTCTGAAAGCATAATTGAGTCTGAGTTTGACCTTGCGAGGAAGGTCGAGCAGCAGCAGCCAAAGGCTCTGTCAGCGTTTTGCATATTGTAAAAAGGACGGCACAATCTCAGTAATGGGCCAAAACCTGCGGGGAATAGATAATGAGTTTCTCCTCCCACTTTTCTTCTGCTCTTCGCCTCTTATACACCCATTCCTGACCTCGTACATTGGCATGCTGTGTCTCACCGTGTCCTAGAGTTCTGCATGGCATTTCACTGTCACTTCTGATGGACATCAGTGTCAGAAATCTAGCAACTACTATTACGGATACATGATTACTACGGAAATCACTAAAATGTCACATGCTCAATATTCAGATAATGCTTAGATATATTTCATAGGACTATACTCTAATCCAACAGAATATAATATTATGAAAAATATGTATACTACCATTCAAAAGAAAAATACATTCATTCATCAAGAATGCGATTATTTAAAGAAGTGACAGCAAAAACATTTATAATGTTAACATTTTTCAAACAATTGTGAGAAAACAAAACATTAGTCAGCACAATTATTTCGTAGCATTGATGATAATAAGAAATGTTTCCAAGACAGCAAATTAGCATATTTGGCTGATTTCGGGGGGAACATGACACTGTGTCAGAGTGTATATTGCTGAAAAGAATTAACTGCATTTTAATATGTATTAAAATAGAAAGCTGTCATTTTAAATTGTTATACTTCTTCACAAAATTACTGTTTTTGCCAGCCTGATCTCATCAGGAAACTAAACTATTTTACGTTCTGTCAGTTTAGTGGTTAATTGGTTCAGTTGTCCAAAAATGTTTGATTTTAAAAAGGAGGAGTGGTACCCCACGCCACCCTTAAACTCAACCATCATTGGGGGATAAGCAAATCATACTAAATCGTACTAAATTAAACTAATGAGATTGTACAAATTCATAGGAATTAGCCACTAAATAAAAAAATAGGAATTGCTGTGAGATTGTGTTGGTTTTTGCTGTATTTTTACTGAAATACACGCAACCTTGATGACATGCAGCTGTAGAAAACATTACAATACCATGTCAAAATTATTATCAGTTCTCTGGATTTGCCATTAATACACTGTAAAATACCAAAAGTTAAGGTAACTCAAACTATTTGAGGAAACCAATTGCAACAAACTATTTGAGTTAAAAAAAACTAATCTATAAGAGTACTGTGAACTTAATCCATTTGAGTAAATGAAGTAATTTCAGCACAGTAAAACCCAGTAAGTTAAGGCAACTCAAACCATTTAAGGAAACCGATTGCTACAAACCATTTGAATTAAAAAAAAATTAAATCTATATGAGTACTGTAAACTTACTCCATTTAAGTTTAAGTAATGAGGTATTTAATTAACTCACTACCTTCAACACTTGAGTTCAAAGCTATTTTCAAATGAGTAGAATTAACTTTCAGTAACTTTTGAGTTAACTACACTCATTTCATTTGATAAAGTTGACTGTTGGGTTTTACAGTGTATATATTTCTTTTTAGTAAAATGTTCATTAGTTATTATTTCATTTTATTGTCAACTGCAGACAACATGTTTTTAATATTTAAAATAATATTTCCAATACATTTGTTTGAGGATATTTCATTTTTCTAATATTTAAAATTACTAAATTATTATTTGAAACTTGGAAGACACGTAATAATAGTTCATCAAATAAAACAGAAATAAACATTCTTCTCAAAAGATGTTCCTATTAAAAAGAAAGTGGATAAAAACTTGGTCTTAATTTTTGCTAGAACTGCATAATAAAACTGTAATTTTTTAATGGTATTGATATAAAATGTATGCTGACATTATCTAACAGACATCATCAATATATAAAGCAAAAATCAACAAATCATTCTCTTCTCGTTTAAATATTTAAGGAATATTTGGTCTTGATTCATTTCTGACTCTGATGGACATTCATCCTACTTTTATTCCTAAATCACCCCGTCACATTTCTGGCACATTCACAGCTGTGAAGAATCGACAGACTCTCTGTTATGAATATCCATCTGGATATTTTCCAATGTAATAAGGCTTGAATTCAGACTCAGCTCTAATTATGCAAAGCTTGATATAATATAGAAGAGCTCTTTTTAAGGATATTCCAAAGGACTACCATCATCTCTTTGTTTTCAGACAAAAATCCTTTTCCACAAACGTTCGGAAAAAGTACGATACCTGAAGAGACTGAGAAAGTGAACGCAGAAGTGTAAATATGTGTGTAAATAGATCTCAGCAATAATGAGACACCGCATGTGAGCCGATTCCCTTTGCGTTTATTTCTTTTTACCTTTTCTGAGCCGTTTAACCCTGGACAGGCTAAACAGGATCAGGGACTTCATTAGCTCATTACCTGCTGTAGCTACCAGCAATATTAACAATGCTAATCATTCTCTCTCCGTTCACCAGGATCTGCTCATTTTTCTTTGTCTCCCTTATTTCTCTCCTATTTTATTTTTCTTTTGTGGAAGTGCCCAGCCTGGCTGAACAATAATATGAAGTGCCAAAAAAATAAAGAGTTATTTCCATGACAAAAGCCTTCAGCATATGGTAGGCAACTCGCAGCCGTCCATATGGTCCTTGAGAGATTTCAGATTGTCTCTCTTTTTTCCCCTTGCCTTCTCTCTCTCTATCTTCCTTCTTCCCTGTGTAAAGATTTGTTCACTTCTGATATTACATTTTGCCTGTTATGAAGGGTAAAGCCAATAGTGATGTTTATGAACAATAAAATCAATAGCACAAGCAGTCTGTTGTTGTTGTTTTTGTTGTAAGGGTAAAACAAACTAATAACAATAATCAGACTAATTTAGTTGACAATTCATTAACAACTGTACATATTTTTGTGTAACATATTTTTCAAAAATGTTATCTTTAGATATGTAAATGACATTTATTTACATATGTGCTAATTTGCATAGATCTCTAGCGCATAAATCTGAACATTGATTGAAATCACTTTCAAATTACATTTTAGAAGATTTAGGGTGTCAGTTTATCACTTCAAAATACAGAGCATACTACAATCAGTCTTTTCAGCTTTTGTTTCGTAGAATAAAACATTGTACATTCTCAGGAAAATTATGTTTGAACATATCCAGTAAAGATATTCAGTATGATATTTCAGTGCTGCTGAAGTGAACAAAAAACACTTATAAAAATCCGAAAAGCCCCAAATCTTGTGTTAATGCTTGCAGTGTCTCCCCTTAATTTCGTTGTCTCACACAAACACAAAAATGTATACCTAAAGTGTTTTTAATAGCTTGTTTCTACTGAGTGGTATGATACAGTATGGTTCGGTATGACTTTTATGGCAGATTCCACTGTCAAAAGGTACCCAACCATACCATACCACTTTTTGGGTACCCTTTCGAAAGGGTACCTGGCACAACAAAAGGGTACCACAAGGCAGAGCACGACGCGAAACTGACCGCTATTGGTTTACAGAGATACATTACTAACTCGACCTGAGCTTAAACAAATCTTGTCGTCATCTTGATGAACAGCCACAAAGCCAAGAGGAAGAGCAGAATCTGCCCTGTGCCCTGTAGTTGTTTACAAGGCCGTCTAAAGCACGAGCAGTTTCAAGTTCTCGCATGCGCTCGTCGTGCATCTATATTTGAAATAACAAACTTCTTGAGCTGATGATAATAACGTGTGCTTGATTTTTGAAGTTCCTTCTGACATTCTTTCAGCAACAGACAAATGCGAAAGTGAAGCATAAAAAAACAACTCTGCAGGCACAGAACGTCAACATGTCATATTGACGTTGTACCCCAACATTAAGGGGATGTTAGATTTTGTTTGAAAATGAAAATTGGGTTGACGTCAGAACCCAACGTCAGGCCGACATCAATGTCCAATGTCCAACCTAAAATCAACCTAAAACGATCCAAATATCACTGTCTAATCATGTGACTTATACTGACCTGCACCGTACCCTACTGTTCGACTCAGTGGAAACGAGCCATAAATGTGTTTTTAATCTCAGTGAGCCTATAGTTTCAAACACCTGCGTTAGCAGAATCTTATATTACCATTTGTAATCTATACCTTTTTACTGTCGAACTGACATGAATTCTGATCACAACACAAGACTCTAGATGACAGAGCCACTTCCTCTGCTCCTCCCTGACAACGCCCATCCATCTGAGCGATAAAGCTGCTGATCTGAGATCAGTCTTCCCAGAATGCACCAGTGCTAGAACTACCACCAGAAGCACATTCAAACTGTAATCGAGTCAGCAGCTAAAGCGACTCTGAAACCTGAAGCACATGCATCTGTCCTGGTGCTGTTAAGCCAGTCCAAGTCATTAAATGTTAATGAAACATTGATTTTATGTTGCACTGTGGCCTTACCAAGAGGCAGCACTCAGAGCTGAATGAGACTGATTGCTGATGCTGAGCGAGAGAGTCTGTCATCAGGACACAGGACTGATGCCCAAGAAACCGGAAACACAAAACAGACTCTGGCATTATGCCCTTCACTGTCCTACAGTCTTTTTGTTTGGCTCTTTGGCTTCTGTCTGATGATTGCTTTAATGGATAACACTGGTATATTCATTAACTAGTGCATTTAAAATGTAAATACAAATAACTGTCACCCCATCTTTTGAGTTCAGACTTGAAAATGACGCATGTTATATGCATATGATATATCATTTGTCAAGATAATTTCAGGTTTAGACTAAAATGAATGTTAAATATGTGTACTGGAAAATGACAGTTAAAGGGCTAATGCATTCAGAACTAGGCAGCATATTAACATTGATGAAGTTAAACACCACCCAATTGTCAGAATGCAGTGTGGTGAAAATGTACACTGTAAAAAAATAAATAAACAAATAAATAAATCTGCTAATTTGCCTGTATTATGGCATATTGATCAATACTCTATCAACTTTTACTGGTGAAAATTTAATGCAGTTTAACAAAATAATTTTTATTGACATTTTCGTTTACATAAATAATAGATTGCATTAGTAATAATGTATATGGCGGTGTAAAAAAGTGTTTGCCTCTTAATGATTTCTTAGGTTTTTTGCACAATTGTCATACTTTTATGTTTCAGATCATCACAAATGTTAAATGTTAGTCTAAGATAACACAAGTAAACACATCATGTAGTTTTGTCATTAAGGGAAAACAAAAAAAACAAAAACAAAAAAAGTACAAAAAAAAAGTCTGAAAAAGTGCCTAATAACTGGTTGAGTCACCCTTAGCAGCAGCAACTGCAATCGAGCAATCGAGCATCGATGACTTACAATGAGCCTGTAACAGCACTGTGGAGGAATTTGGGTCCACACAACTTTGCCAAATTGTTGCAACTGCATTCACGCTTTGAGGGTTTTTCGCTTAGTTGAACAGTCTTTTTCAGGTAATGCCATAGCATTTCAACTGAATTCAGGTCAGGACTTTGACTAGGCCATTCCAAAGTTTTCATTTTGTTTTACTTTAGCCATTCAAAAGCAGACTCACTGGTGTGCTTTGGAGCATTTCCTGCAGCAGAACCCAAGTTCACTTCAGTTTATGGTCACTAAAGCAGGTCGCACACCAGATGCGCCACTCGGTGTCGCAACATGACGCGTACATGGCAGTTGAAAGTATTGCACACCAGACTCGTACATTCGCATGTTATTTAAAATGAAACTATTCAAACAACGCTCTGTGGCGCGGCAGAAATATGACCAGTGTCCTGAGTCGTGGCTGGGCGCCGCAGACAGCCGGCGACTTGCAGCACCAGTGTGCGTACACTGATAGAAACCTATGTTTAGAAGTCTAAAATGCACGGAGCTGCGTGGCACGACGCGGCGTGTGGCACAACAAGCTTAATGACCATGAGATAAAGTGGGTCCCATGACCGAAGCAGTTAATCACTGCATTAGCATATAAGCATACATTCAAATTCACACCTTTCAAAGTATACTCCATCTGACAGTATGCTCGACATATGCGCTTTAGAAAGGTTATCTTTGTCCAGAGTTTTCACTTCTCTCAAAAAGTTATAAATCAAAAATATATATTAGTACTAGTATGAGAAACATTTGCTGGTATCTTTAAGCATACGTCAATACAGTTTGTCATCTTCAGTAGTTTGTTGTTCTTGTTCCATAACTTCAGTTTCTATACACTGTATGTATGTCCTCACATACACATAAAAACTGAATTATAATTTGGGCTTCAGTAATGAAAGTGCTACATTTATGCATACACTGCAAACTGTACTGCACATATTGTCCTTAATTTTTCCTCTGAAAGAATACACTATTGCAACAGCAGCGAAAATCCCCAAGCATAAAGGAGGTCACTGTAACTGAAGTCTCACTGTGGTGGAGATGCTGACGTTAGATTTCATAAGAATTAATTATTAAACACCATCATCTGCAATATTGAACATGCAACCCTAAACCACTCAACTCTCAGAACCCTGATAACACGCTGTCCTACTGAGCTTTACCCTTTACTGGCACATGACGCTGATGTTTAACTTCCTATCATTTATAATAATACAAGAAACAAAAACAAAGTGAAAAGAAAGATCACTTTGTCATTAGAGAAAATCCATGTGGAGTCAACACACACAGTATATGTAAGAGAACAATGTGTGTATGTGTATACGCTTTAGCACGTGTTCTGGCATGGATGAGTTTAGTAGATACTACAATGGTTACTGATTACACTTTATGAGATAAGCGGCCTGATTCTGCTTTCATTGACCAACACAATGGTATTGCTCAGCGTTTCTCAACCTTGTTTCTAAAGGTCTCACTACTTCATACTTCAAGTGTTATTTAAAACAGTCATTAGTAAAGTGCTTTATCAAGGGGTTTATGGTTTGGTTGGTCCAATCAGCCCCCTGGTGGTTAGTTATTGTAACACATCAGCCTGTTGCCATTCATTCATTCATTCATTTTCTTTTCAGCTTAGTCTTTTTATTAATCTGGGGTCACCACAACGGAATGAACCGCCAACTTATCCAGCATATGTTTTACGCAGCGGATGCCCGTCCAATTCACCAGTACTGCATGTCTTTGGACTTGTGGGGGAAACCAGAGTACCCAGAGGAAACACACGCAAATGCGGGGAGAATATGCAAACTCCACACAGAAATGCCAACTAACCCAGCCGAGGCTCGAACCAGCTACCTTCTTGCTGTGAGGCGACAGCACTACCTACTGCACCACCGAGTCGCCCCCAGCCTGTTGCCAAAAAATCTTTATTCATGGACCCTTTGCAAAGACTATGATAATGCTAGGGTCAAAATTTAACAAAAATGCCAAACATGAGTTGACAAACATGTCCCTCACATTGAAGATAAAGGGCCAATAAATGCCTTGTTGTATTCGTTTTTTCCAGTGCTTAGCAATATAAAATATATACATAACTGGTTACTACTATGTATAAAATGCCAATGAAATTGATGTCAATTGCAAATGATGTGTAATATGACAAGTCTGAACAGCATTTGTAGCAGTTTGAAGAATTCTGACTGACTGATAGAATTAGAAACATTTACAAACATGAGAGATGGTACAACTACACAATTAAATACATTTATAAAAACATTTATAAAACAGATAGTTATAAAAGAAAGAAAATAGATGCAAGAAACAATTACAAAGTGCAAATAGCGCCCCTTAAAATTTTTAATCTCTGAGTGTGGATTGTATGTTTCCATGGTTAATAACATTATAAATCTAGAAATGTTTATTTTTTATGTACACATTTTTATTTAAAAACCTTACTTATTGCAATTCTGACACCCTCCTCTCTCTCGTGAGTCATGACTAAATGATCATTTTCTTAATCTTTTTTAAGTTATTAAAAATACAGAAATTGCATTTTTTACAGTAACCGCTGTTCTGTAGAGTGATTTTTTCCTTTTTTGTTGGAATGAAATGGAATTTTTTTAACAACACCCATTCTTGTCATAGGACAATTTTGAAAAGCCTTTTTGATTCACTACTATCGGTCATGTTTATGGAAGTTTAATCAATTTAAACTTCCATATATAATAAATATAACTAGGCCCATACGGAATCTGCGCACGCAGAATTCTGCAGATTTTTAACCCATTATTGATTCTGTTTAATTACTTGTGTAAATGTATGTACATTTAGATTTATTCAGTTTTTAATTAATTTCAGTATAAATATTGACTAATATGAAAATGTTCATATATTAGATGAGAGACTTGATTTGTTTACCAAATAAAGTGGATCTACTTGGATTTGCATTGTAAACATTAAATACAATTTTAAAATATATAATTTTTTATTTTATATATTAAGGTTTTAGTTACCATACTCCCAAAAAAATTCTCGGCAGAAATAGCAAAAAATGTCCGCACATTCAGTCTGGCCCTAGTTATAACTTCTGATTTTGAGAGCCCCAAAAATACAAAAAAAAAGTGGCTGATGATACTTACACTGCATTTTTTGAACATGATTACTTAATATTGGTAATTGCTTTTAAAACTTGTGAACTTGTGTGTGTGTGTGTGTATGTGTGTGTGTGTGTGTGTGTGTGTGTGTGTGTATGTGTGTGTGTGTGTGCGTGTGTGTGTGTGTGTTTTCATTACCTTGATATCAACAGGATCCTGATGTTTGACCTCCATCTGCTGGTGATTATATTTCACTGCAGTCAGACCACACCACAACACCATCCACTGCTCACTAAATGTCCTACAATGATGAATCATAATAATATTTAGTCTGAGGTAATGACTCTCATAAAAATAAAAATAGAGTCAATGAGATTTTTTTTTTGGTGAATTGCCTTTAATCTTTTAAGGTGTGGTTTTCCTACTTTTCTTTTGGTCTATTCTAGACCAAGTTTAGGTTCTCTTAGTATTCACCCTCTTAAAATAAAAGAACTTAAAATAATCCTGTGGGCTGGGCTGATCTTGCTGTATGTGTCAAACATTATACAGAACTCCATTAAATACGCAAAAACAAATCTGAAGCAAGGTGATGTACATTCAAATATTATTTAACTGTATTAAACTGCAACGTTATCATGGGGACATAATTAGAGTTTGGTAACTCTGACCTGCAAATTCATTTAATGTGAAGACTTGTTTTTAGCTGATGTAAAACACGCGATAATTGATTTTTCTTTTGTAACACTTTAAAATAACTGTCCATTAGTTAATGTTAGTTACAGTATTTATTAAGCATTAGTTACAGCATTTACTAATCCGTTCACCATTTACTAATGTATTATTAAGAATTATTAAGTTAACAGACTGTGAGTTAATGAACTAACAATAAACAACATGTTTTTTCCATTAATTACCTTTAAAAAATATTAATAAATACTAAATGCATTGCTATTGACCATTATTTTTAAGTATTACATTTTTTTTGTTTGTTTTTGTTTGTCATTGATAAATAACTTTTTATTTAAACAGTGCTTTTTTAAAGATGATAGAAGTGCGATGTCAAACAATGACATGGCACCAAATTTAGCATGCTCAGTGTAAAGTGTGCCAGTGCCTTGACTTAGTTGTACATCACAATATAAAAGAAAGCATTAACATTATCCATTCACTGTGATTTTAAAAGAGATTAAATTAATATTTTTGTATGAAACTACTATAATATATATTTTTCAGAACCTAATGGTGGTCATAGTACAATTAGACATCTTAAATTCTATTCTATTTCAGTCTGGTGTAGTCAATTCTATTCTACTGAGTCTATTACAGAACTCACCATATGGGTTTGCAACTATGGAGCTGAACTTTAACTGAAGCGGACAGTTCATCTTCTCACGACACAGAGTGAATTATCATCTCCTGCTAGCCGTGCCTCATTATCCAGACTTCCTCCCCTTTGCTGATTCTTCAGTGTGTGCCAGCCTGACTGCTCTTGATGTTTTCTGTTGTTTGTGTGAAAACCCATCTGTCTGTTACAGCCTGCTGGCAGTAGGTCCAAACGTCCCTTCTGCTCCTGTCAGAAGAATCAGTTCACAGCATTTAGAGATCCAAATGTTCATTTTCCTTTCCATTAATGATCCACAGCGAGAGACAGAATGAGAGCAGTTCCAAAAAAATCTCACCTACTGTAGACATTCCTCCTCACGCCAAATGTCCAGTGTACTGCATGGACAAATTTGTTGTCGCTTTTCCTGGCGTACGGACACAGTTGTGTTGTCAGGCCAACTTTTTCACAAACGATTGATCATTTCTGGGAAGACTTTTTTGGCCAGTTCACAAACAAAATCTAAAATGGCAGAACAAGGCTTCAGACATCTGACACTAGGTGGGATAAATGTTTTTTTTAAACCTCATGTTTGGATTGTAGCCTATATTGTCACCAAAAAATATGAATACTTGCTTGTTCATTTTCATTAAAAATCCATTTTAACGTCTATACATTATGCAATGAGGTGTAAGGCTGTATGTTTAAAGACAGAATTCTAATTTCTAATTTATCTGCATTTGTATATCATAAATCAGCAATAATTAAAAGTACTGAGAAAATCAAAGAACTGTGGAAAGATTGATTTATATATTCTAAGATTCAATTAACAAGGAGTAACGTTAGGCCTAAAATTTGAGCGTATTGTTGGCTGCTTTATAAATTTTGTTCATAAGCAAGAATAACATGTGAAGCCAAAGGTGTTAAATTATTTTGTCATTGTTTATCTTAATTTTTAAAAGCAGGAAGTGTTTTCCGAATGAATCGTTTGATTCAGCCACTCACTTTTACGTTAAGTCCGTTTCTCTTCCAATGGCTGCAGACCAATAGTTTATTATTTCATATATAAAGCTACTATCATCTCAAAAATATCCTTTATTACTATTCTCTCATTTTGTGCTGTGAATATACCTGAAATTTTATCTATGTTTCACGCGTACCAGTTCCGCGATTTCTCGCTGAAGCAAAACTAACCGCCAAGTGACGTCAAATGACGCGTCTCTCGCTGAGGTCGGGATTATTTTCTTTTCTCAGAGGATGTCGGACTTCTAGAGAGGTTCTAGGCGTTATCCCCAATATAAAATAGGTAAAATCCCAATATCGGAGATGTCTGGAACGCAGCATAGGATTGGGGTAAGTGTAGACCGGTGTAGACGTTAACAGCATATGGAAGGCCGTTGGGGCCTGTCTGGACCTAACGCGTTTACACTCGATTAGGCCTACATTACTTTTTTTTGTTTGTTTTATGAGAAAGCATTGCAAGAATGTGGATTTTCAAAAAACAAACAAAGAAACAAACAAAAAATAACAAAACAGGTTAACGAGTCATTTATATATTTACTTGCAAAATACAGCTTAACACGTCATTTATGCATTAACACATAATTTAAGCCTATATTATACTTTTGTGTCAAGTGACTGCTGTACCTCAAGATGCATATGGGCTATATAGACACGGACTTTTAATTTTCACCCAGGCAGCCCAAGGGCTTCCGGTGACTTACCATTACAAAATTGTTACGTTTAAGATCTGATTTCTTAAAAAAATTAGCAATCTTCACTGCCTGATAGATATATATATATAAAGTGGGTCTCAGATCAGACAAGAAGCACTGCATTAAATCCCATTTCCCTCCGCCATGTCTTTAAAATATGGACATTTATTTTACCCAAGTATTTTCAATGGTATTTCTGTGCTAGCCTGTTGCTACTGATGGCGCTAGTGGTTATAACGTTCTTTCATCTCGTTTTATGCTTGAACAACTAAATGAATACTTAAGTCATTTAACTGAACGTATTGTAATTACATTACAACATCGATGCTGTAAAAACAACCTTGTGAAATTGAAAATACTCACATTAAGCTTTCACCGGAGGTTTATCGTTGGCTTTAAAACTCTAGCTGTGCATAGAGCCTATTACTCCATCTGTGCCTCCTCTACGTATTGACACTTGTTAAACACTCCAGCCACAGGCCTCACTCTGCTCCCATGGCTCTTGGTCCTGTGGACCTTTTGAGAAGTGCGCAACAAGTCTATATACATAAAGGCCTAGGCCTAGTTGTGAAACAAAAAGGTTTTTCAAAATTGACAAGAATGGGTGTTATTCAAAAGTTTTAGGGCAACTGATGAATAGTTTTGATCTACTTTGCTTCTTGCACATAGCCATGTGTTGCTCTGACAATAACACTTCCAAAAACCTAGAAGGCAGTGGTACCTGTACAATGTTACTGTAGAAGTATCGCAAACTCGCACTTATTCAAGGAAGAAAATGGCAGGGAACCAGTAAATGTGCAACAAATTTAATCATAAATTAAACACAAAACAAAACTATCCATCTGGATCTCCTCCATGGAACATAAACAGCTCAGTAGTACCTCTCATGATGTTGTTATTTTACCAGACTTTTGAAAAGGTATTTGATGCACTTGTGAATAAAGAGATACTATTAAAATAAATAATAAATAATACATTTTATACATTTACATTTAATCATTTAACGTACACTTTTTTTCCAAAGCGAAATACTTCAGGTCACCAGAGAAACAGCATTTTATAAATGCAGCAAAAAGCCTTTGCGTTTATTGTTTATGTTTTAGTTAGACATACATAAAAAAACAGTACTGGAATAGAATGTCAGTTGAATGAAGTCAGTTAAGTGTTGACAAAACAGATGTGTCTTCAGATGTTTCTTAAACATGGCCAAAGACTCAGCTGTCAGGCAACTCGTTCAATTCTGACTTTATAACTCGCTATTCTGACTTTATAACTTGCAATTCTAACTTCAATATAACTCGCAATTCTGACTTTATAATCCGCAATTCTGACTTTAATATAACTCATAATTCTGACTCTATAACTCGTAATTCTGACTTTATAACTTGTAATTCTGACTTTATAACTCGCCATTCTGACTTCATAACTCGCAATTCTGACTTTATAACTCGCAGTTCTGACTTTATAACTCGTAATTCTGACTTCTTTACTCGCAATTCTGACTCTATAACTCGCTATTCTGACTATAACTCACAATTCTGACTAATATAACTTGTAATTCTGACTTTAATATAACTCGTAATTCTGACTTTATAACTCGCAATTCTGACTTTATAACTCACAATTCTGACTTTATAACTCGTAATTCTGACTTTATAACTCGCAATTCTGACTTTAATATAACTCATAATTCCTACTGTATAACTTGCAATTCTAACTTCATAACTCGCAATTCTGACTCCATAACTCGCTATTCTGACTTTATAATTCGCAATTCTGACTTATATAACTCGCAATTCTGACTTCATAACTCGCAATTCTGACTCTATAACTTGTAATTCTGACTTTATAACTCGCAATTCTGACTTTTATATAACTTGCAATTCTGACTTCATAACTCACAATTCTGACTCTATAACTCATAATTCTGACTTTATAACTTGTGATTCTGACTTCATAACTCGCTATATTCTGACTTTATAACTCGCAATTCTGACTTTTATATAACTTGTTATTCTAACTTCATAACTCACAATTCTGACTTTATAACTCGCAATTCTGGCTTCCAAACTCGCAATTCTGACTTCATAACTCACAATTCTGACTCTATAACTCATAATTCTGACTTTATAACTTGTGATTCTGACTTCATAACTCGCTATTCTGACTTTATAACTCGCAATTCTGACTTTTATATAACTTGTTATTCTAACTTCATAACTCACAATTCTGACTTTATAACTCGCAATTCTGGCTTCCAAACTCGCAATTCTCACTTTATTCTGAATGATATATTTTTTTGTTTTATTAAATAATTTATTTTTTTATTCAGTGGCGTGAACTGGCTTTAATAGATGTTTCTGGAAACGTATAGAAATTAGAATCAAATCAGCAGGTGGCAGTAATGCACTGATAGCGGTGAATGTTCAGAAAAATAGAAGAAGAGAACACCTCCCTTCTGTCTCAGTTTTCTTTTAAAACTATTGCTAATGTTTCAAACTCTAAACGGTGATTTCCGAAAGTTAATCGTAAATCCACTCCGTATTCATATGCGAAACATGGGCAGTTTAAGCAGCGAAAACCGCTCCATTCATTCAGACAACATCCATGACGTCCATAATATCCCGATGGATGTTATTATACGACCCATTCCGCCTGTTCTGGACGAGCAGAAGGTCCAAAGCCTCATGACGAGCATACAGGTTAGTACAATAATTAGTACATAGTGCGAATAACATTTAACCTTTTCTTAAACTAAATAACCTATATAACCTATTGTGCAATTAAAAGGTTTCTTGCTAACTTTACTAGTCCTCCTTCTTGCATAGAAGAACCATCAGTGTCAATGTATTTAAAGGCACAGTTTGCCCCAAAATGAAAATGTACTCCTATTTACTGACCCACAAGTGCCAATATATTGCAGGGTTTTTGCGAGGTTTTAAAAAGTCTTAAAATGTCTTAAATCTCAAAATTTAAATAGTAGGCCTTAAAAAGTCATCATTTTTTAAACAGGTCTTAATTTTCCTTGGTCATGTATAGCTACCCAATCTAGCCAAAATTCATACAATCACCAACAATCCATCCCAATAAAACTTTAAACTTATTTTATTTAAAGTAATTTTTAACTCTATTTATCATAATGGTTTAATTATTTTCTTTACAATAACATTTGTTTAAAAGTGCTCCATGTATATACTGCTGAGGACACCGACCTGGGCAGATTGTTGTGCATAGATTTAGATTATTATAGTTTTTAAAACTTTTAAAACATTTGTTCATTTTTTTTTTATTTTAAAGAAAGTTTATGTTGGGAAAAAGTGTATGGATACAAGTAGAGCTTGCTTGTTTTTACACAATATTTAAAATATTTAGCTAAGAAATATAATCTAACATCTATATAACTAAAAATATAAAATCGTCTATTATTAATATATTATTCTAATATTGCAATAATAAATTTATTAAATTATATTACATTTTTTGATGGGTCAATTAAAGATCTTTATCATCTGAGCCATTTGAAAAATTCCTTAGTCTTTTAGTCTAAAAATTCATTCATAACGGTCCTACAAATGTCTTTAAAAGTCTTAAACTACCTCGTTGAAGCCTGCAGAAACCCTGTATTGGTTCCAATCTCAAACCAAATTATTTTGATGAAAGCTGAAAACCTGTAACCATTGACTTCCACATTAGAAAAAAACAAATAAGTTAGTGATAAGTTACAGGTTTACAACTTTCTTTAGATTAGCTCTTTTTGTGTTTAACAGAATAGAGAAATTAAAACCCAATTTGCAGGTCCAATTAAATGCTCACATTCATTTTTCTGTGTTTCCCCCCCAGGAATGCTCAGATATCTCTGTTGTTCCTCCGATAGACGTGCTTTGGATCACTGGAGAAAAAGGGGGCAATTATTATTATTCTTTCGGAGGTTGCCATCGATTTGCTGCCTATCAGAGGTTAAAGATGAAATCCATACCTGCCAAGATCATCAAATCTAACATTTCAGACCTGCGCACTTACCTGGGAGCATCAACGCCAAATCTACAGTGACATTACTGTGACTTTTCTTTTTTGAACCCATTATTTGAATCATCCAAAACTGTAAATGACATTTTTGACACTATTTATATTCCTTTGTCAACTTTTGCTTGGTTACTGTGGGATTTTCCCAAGTCACAATGACTAAACAATCTCATTTTGTGTCCGTTTTTATCATGACCAGTAGATGGCAGCATTAAATAGCACTTTTTCCCCTTTTTTTTCTGAACCAGTCATTAAACTTTATTCTGGAGGGTTTATGTCCTGCAGAGTTTAGTTCCAACCCCAAATAAACACACATGAACCATCAAATAAAGCTCTTACTTGGCATACTAGAAATGTCCTGGCAGATGTGTCGAGGCAAGTTGGAGCTGAACTCTTTTGCACATCATCCCCCCAGGACGATTTTAAGCACCCCTGGTCTAAACACTTTAGATTGAACTAATAGGCCAATTAATTTGAAATGTATTCATCAACACAATAGTTTGTTTTCACAATGTTTTCAGTTCTTTGGTTTCTGTTAATATCATCGAATTAAATAATATTTTCAATGTTTTTAATTCTAATTTTTATATATATATATATATATATATATATATATATATATATATATATATATATATATATATTTTTTTTTTTATATATATATATATATATAAGTATAGAATTATATTTTTTTATTATAAAAAAATAGAAGTATATTATATAATTATTTAAATAATTAAATTTTGCTTGTCTGAAAGTAATTATTCGCTTGAAATTTTGCCAAATGTTTTGTTTGATGCAGATGTTAAATGTTTTGTTTGGATGTAGTCATTTTTCAATACAGATTTTAATTTTAATAGAAAAGTGTATATATATATATATATATGTGTATATATATTTATGTGTATATATATATATATATATATATATATATATATATATATATATATATATATATATATATATATATATATATATATATATATAACACACACAGTTGAAGACAGAATTATTAGCCCCCCTTTTTTCTTGTTTTAAATATTTCCCAAATTATGTTTAACAGAAGGTCAAAATTTGAATGTTTGTATTAATTTCTCAGTGAATATAGCCAAAATATATTGGTGCATTTAAAACAAAATAGTTTTGTTAATTGAAAGAAGAATATCATTAGGAATAGAAATACATTTGAATTGAAACAGCATTTAAATTTTATTGCTAACTCTAAAAATATCTTTAACAATAATTTTATTTAGAGATTCTTCTGATTTATACCTGTTAATGAAAATTGTATTCAATGTTTGTGATTACTCTTTTGGACTGTGAACTTCATTTTCTTTTCTGTAAGTTTCAGTTTTGCCTTTGTAAAGCATCCTATAGAAAGTATTAATTTCCTAAGATATTTATTTTAAAAAGATATATGTGTAGTGTACTCATTTATACTTAGGACTATAATAATTTAATTGTTTTAAAAAAGCATTGGATGTTTTCATTTTGATGCTTGGGCCTATTATTTATTTATTTTTATTTACTTTTTTTGTTTATTTATTTTCCATGCAAACCCTTATGCCAAGCCACAGTATGAGCATCAACAATATGACCACAGACGTGCGCTTGTTTGTTTTCCATTAGATTTGATTACACTTTGTCCTCTTAACCGCAAGTTCAGTCATGCTTTAGATATAAAGCTCTTTTTCACATCCTGAAAAAATCTATACAATTTATAATACTGGCAAACTACTTAGACACACTGCATTTGCTGAAAGGATATTTAACAATTAAATGTGATTATATATGCCAGTGGAAGGGCATGAGAACTGTAGGATGTTTTCTGAAGTTCATCCATAACGGCAGGACATGTTGGAGGTCATGTGTCATGAGAACTGGCCAGTGTCCTTCTCTGCAGGCTGGACTGAAGCAAAAGAATGAATACAGCAGCTCGCTTTTATTACACTGCTATATATAGACAGATTGAAGCTCACAGACTGATCCAGTTAAAATGTAGTGAAAACTGCTCAGACATTTCAACTTTCAGCTGTTGTCTGGAGGAGATCACAGGACGGGCACCTCAGATATTTTCCTTGTAACGGCATTTCACTTCCCTTTGACCCTTGACCTCAGCCTAATATCCATAGCAAAAGGCCTCTTAGACTTTACAACAGTGATGACTGAAGCTTTTGAAAACAAGATTCTCTAGCAGTAAAAATGCAGGTGGCTCAGTCAATAATGATGTAATAAAAATGACATTTTAAGCATTTTTTAAAGGAGAATTTGGTTGCATATTCCTGAGTTTTGCAATTTGTTTAAGTTTTTTAAAGCTTATTTGACAAATATAAATATGCAAATGTTGGCAGGTTTTGGATATGTAGATATCCATAAAGTGCATCCATCAGGTCCTGTAAATCAGATCAAATAAGAAAGAAGGCATTAAAATCCAGAGCTGTTGCAATATTTTTTTGTTTGTGTGTTATAGAGAGCTAAAAAAAGCAACAAAAAAATTATTATAGGCGACCGTTGTAACTTTTGAATGAACTGACAAAGTAAAAAATTACTGGCCTACAAAAAATAGCTTACAAATATCTTATCACCAAATACTGGATTGAATCTTTTGTTGACGTCTTTTCTTTGAATTAGGTCTGGATTTGTATTTATTTTTTAAACTGATTGATCAGTCTTATTGATTTGAACTTATACACATCAGTTTTTAAATAAAAAAAATGCTGTTTTACATAAAGGTAAAAATGTTCAGTGTTTATCACAATAATGCACTATTATTGGTGCTATAGTATATAGCACTTAAATTGGTTCCCATATGACTGCGAACAGAAGAATCAGTTTGCAGTGCTAAACACAACCTCAAGTACCACCAAAAGTCGTATATGTACTAATATATAGCACTGAAAAAAACAACAACAACAACAAAAAAGATTATGTGTGTGTTTGTTAGTATGAGTATGAATGTCACATAGGTCCAAGGTGCAAACACATTTGAACATGAACAAGCTTCCGAATGCTAAAGGTTTCTATTATATTCAGTCTGTCCCATTCATTTAAATAGATGGTCAGTTTTGATCTAATTAATATTAGCTCAGATCAAAGAGGCACGTGATCAGTTAGTTCCTAACCCAGTCCTAATATAAAGAAAATTGTCAAAAAGATTGAATCTGATATTTGGTCAGAATACAAAATATTATATATTATTACACTACCTGACAAAAGTCTTGTCGCCTATACAAGTTTTAGGAACAGCAAATACCTTGACTTCTAGTTGATCATTTGGTATCAAAAATTGATTTTTTGAAAGACAAAGACCTCTAGATTATACTTATTTTACCAAAATAAACAATCCTTCATCTTAGCCCAGACATGCTCAATAATGTTTACATCTAGTGACTGGGCTGGCCAATCCTGGAGCATCTTGACCTTCTTTGCTTTCAGGAACTTTGATGTGGAGGCTGAAGTATGAGGAGCGCTATCCTGCTGAAGAATTTCCCTCTCCTGTGGTTTGTAATGTAATGGGCAGCACAGATATCTTGATGCCTCAGGCTGTCAATAGTATCTGGATGCAGCCTTTATGATGCAAGCTGAGATTGCATCACTCAGCGATGCGATGTCAGACACAATGCACTCAATGGAGTGAGTGACGTTACTGTGACGGGTAGGGTTAGGGGTGAGGTTAGGTGAGCGCATTAAAAAGCATTGAATGCAGCTCAGATTGCACTGCACCAGGTCTGCATCCAGATCCTTCTCCAGGCTTTTGATGTTGCCATCCACTCTGCAGATCTCTCACACTGAATGTTGTCCCAAACCATAATATTTCCTTCACCAAACTTGATGACTGTGAGAATCTTGGGTCCATGCAGGTTCTAGTAGGTCTTCTGCAGTATTTGTGATGATTTGGATGGAGTTCAACAGATTATTCATCAGAAAAATCTGCCTTCTACCACTTTTACAAATGATCAACTAGAAGTCAAGTTATTATTTGTTACTCTTACAGCTGAGATATCACTGGAAAGTCTATTAGACTTAGGAAAAAATGCTAAAAATTAAATCATTATTATTTTTAAATTGGACACAGTTTAATTCTTTTAATTGGAAGCAGTTACAACTCTGCGTGAATAAAGTCAGTTTCACCCTAAAGCGATAATATTTTTAAGGAAAAGGAAATCCGGGTCAAAATGACCTGAAAAGAGCATGAAGGTCAAGAGATGCGGTGTAACCTCAAGATCTGTGGAGCGATTAGTCACAGCTGCTGATTGCAGGAATCATGTCTTTACAGCCGCATCCTTTGATCGTGGAAGAAGGTACAGGCCTGCGAACAGCGATTACTACCTTGTAGATCTCAGCTGGAAGATAACAGAGTTTGTCCATTGCCGATATACGAGTCCCTGGGGTGCCGGCCCTGATCTTGGCCTCCCTTTGGGGCCCCTCAGGAAGTGAAGAGGGGGCCCCGAGCCTATGCGGAACAAACCTGCCCAACTGTAAATTTCTGGCAAAAGAATGGTCGCGTGTGAGAAGACTTCCTGTGGCTTCCTTGCGGCCTGGAAAAAATGTATCCTTAGAAGTCTCCTAACACGCACAAGCCCTGATTGAGGAGACACAAAGAAAGACGGACAGACACACACCCAATTTGGGAAGTGTGGGCTGCACCTGCTGCTTTTTGGGGGAAATAAAGGAAGCTGTAAGATTGTCTCCTACAACCCAAAAATATTTCTTCCTAACAAGAAGGAGAAGGACAAAGAATGACAGGTGGTGGAAGAAAAGAGTTTAATGCACCTTGAAGTATTAGCTTCCATCTAAGGGAGAGACTTTGTGAGAGTACTTGAAAGTCTCATGAATATTTCAGCCTCATAGGCACCTGTCATTGCTGATGAAATTCTTCTGCTTTTGACAGGCATGGGAAATCATAGCTCTCTGACAAATCCAGTCTGTCTGGGGATCAGCAGATATAAGACGCAGGCTTTTGACCTGGAAGAAGATCATCCTTCCACTTGTTCACAAGTGTAAGATGATCGTGATAGTGAGACTTAGAATGATGCAGAGATAGTTATATTTGTGTACAGATGGTTACTGATAATGCCATTCTCTGTATTGGCTTGTAACAAACACACTTTGATAATTCACACTACTACTTTTGGTTTTGAAGTTGCAGTGTAACAAATGTAGCAACAGACCAGAGTTATAAAAAGTTAAAAAAGAAAACTGCATGGAGGCAGTGACTTGGATGGAGGCAGATCTGAATGTGAACTTGATGAACTTTCCTGCGAACAAGATCCCCATTAGGTTTCCAGCACAGGGCCATTGAGAGTTTGCTCAATGCCAAAACGTTGGCCCTCACCTAGCCCACAAGAAGGACTCACTAGGCCCACATAGGGATTCTGCTTGTTAACAGCAGGTGTTTATCCTCAACTGTCAATTGTTTTTGAACTCCTAGAGTTAAGTTTTAAAGTATAAACAGTTACCATTTTTGAATCCATTCAAAACTAGGAACTTTACTCTCATTTTGCCGTAATAATCAAGGAAATTTGCTGCAGTACCATGAATGCTTTACGTGCAATGAAATTCAGCAGCACTTGGAAATTCCCTAGCTATAAGTTCTTACAAAACGACTGGGGCTAATATCATTGCACCTGCTGCTGCCATAAGAGAAAAGTTCCTTGTTTATAATGCTGGAATGGGAGGATAGTTCCTAGCCATATTGGCCTAGAAAAAAGCAACATTCATTTTCCGTCAGTCTAACCCTAACCCTCACCTAGCCCCCAGGAAGCCCTCACTAGGCCCACATAGTGATTCTGCTTGTTTACTTCAAGTGTTTACCCTCAATTATCAACAACACTCAGCTATTGCCTTAATTATCTGATTAACTTCATCAATGCTTCTGTGTTTTTGAACTCCTAGAGTTGAGTTTTACAGTTTAAACAGTTACCATTTTTGAATCCATTCAAAAAGGAACTATACTTTCATTCTGCCGTAATAATCATGGAAATTTGCTGTAGTACCATGGATGCTGTAGGTGCAATGATATTATGCAGCGGCTGGAAATTTTTCCCAGCTAGGTAACTTCTTCCAACACAACTGGCACTAATATCATTGCACCTGCTGCTGCCATGGTGCAGGAGAAAAGTTCCTTGCCTCGAACACTGGAATGGAAGGATAGTTCCTAGACATATTGGCTAGAAAAGAGCAACATTCATTTTCCGTTGGTCTAACCCTAACCCTCACCTAGCCCCCAGGAAACCCTCACTAGGCCCACATAGTGATTCTGCTTGTTAACAGCAGGTGTTTATTCTCAATTCTAAACAGCACTTAGTTAATCCCTTAATTATCTGATTAACTTTATCAATGCTTCTGTGTTTTTGAATCCATTAAAAACTAGGAACTATACTTTCATTCTGCCGTAATAATCAAGAAAATTTGCTGCAGTACCATGGATGCAGTAGGTGCAATGATATTTTGCAGAGCCTGGAAATTTTCCCCAGCTAGGTAACTTCTTTCAACACGACCGGCACTAATATCATTGCACCTGCTGCTGCCATAGTACGGGAGAAAAGATCGTTGATTATAATGTTGAAATGAGAGTATGGTTCCTAGCCATATCAGCTTAGAAAATAGCAACATTTCATTTTCCATCGGTCTTAGTACATGATGTAAGTCTTAAGCTTTAAATAGCAAAATTATCTAAACTCTTTGGTCATTTTTGAAAGAGATGCTAATGGTCTAATCTAATTCAGTTATCTATGCTAAGCTAAGCTAAAAGTTGTCCTACTATCCCAGAGATCAACTGAATGAATTCAGATATGGTAAAACTCATCTCTGGGCCTAAATTGAGCCTATTTTCAAAAACAAAAGTGGGGAAAGCTTTCCCAATAGACTACTTTGTCTGTTTAAATATTGTATCTGCCACCTAAATATTGATATAGACTTGTGTTTTTTTTCCTCTGTTTTGAAGTGTTAAGTGTGTGCGTGTGTGTTGGTGTATGGTCTTGTTTTGTATGTCAGAGTCCAAGAGTTATGGAGCAATAGGACATGAATAGACTTCCTTTTCCTGTACAGCTTTTGGCAGGATCCTACCATTGACCCTTACCTGCAGGGGTCAGTCAACATTTCCCTGAATAGCGTCTGATTTCACACTGTGGGTCTGTGCGCTGTGCAAATCCCCTGCTGACGCTGCATCCAGGAGGGTTATGTGATGTCAAAATAATGTCATATTCCTACACACTCACACCGAGGATATTTACCAAACCTTTTTCAGCATATTTGTGGAGTTACATGCAGTTGAAGAATGGACTTCTCATCCCTGCTGGATGGACATACATTAACCTTGCAAATGCTGTGAAGAATCAGCTGTCCTTAAAACACATTTTTGCTCTTCCGACCCTTTTCTTTTCCCTCTCTTTCTTTCTTACACACACACACACACACATGGCCACAATATGAGTTATTAGACATTGATCTTAGTCATACTTTTCATGTACTACACCACAATACAACATTATACACAATGATAAACTCGTACTCGCTCTCTATATCCTCAGTACTCATGCAATTCATAATAATATGTCCAAATATTTTTTGACATGTTGACTTATGGGTCAAAAATCACCAGGCACCATTTTAACAGCAGACAAAAACAATGTTTTTTTTTTTTTTTTTTTTTTTTTTTATCTTGAGATTTGGTACATTTTTCAAAACGATCCCACCATCAGGAAAAAAATATTCATTAGACTGTACAGATTTAGGGTACAACAATGGTCCTTTGGGTCAATTTTGACCAGCCAGCTTTAAAACCATTTTTACACCACAATAACTAAAAGGTAAAAAACGTTTCACACTTCACACCATTATTTAACACTTTAACACTGGTGAAATACTGCACAATGATGAGGAAAACCTAGACATTTACAGAGTTTGTAATGAAGATGAGGATTCTTGTGTTTCTTCATGCTGCTTCATGCAAAGTGGATTTGAGGATTGAAAATAAATTTAGCTGCTTTATTTTAGAGGTTTACTGAAGGCATGTCATTTTTCACTCAAAGGGAAACGGTGTACAGAATTCCCACGAGAAAACGTGCATATTTTATGTTTTGTCAGTTTAGTGGCTAATTCGTACGTACAAAATTTTGTGCGATTTAAAAAAGGAGGCGTGACACCTAACACCCACCCCCCCCAACCCCAACCGTCATTGGGGGATAAGCAAATCGTACAAAATTGTACGAATTAGATTGTACGAATTAATACAATTTGATAACTCAGTTTTTTTAAGTTTTGCTAAAAATAAAAATTGAATAAAACGTACTGTAAATTGACAATATTTTTAGTTTTGCTCTTCACTATAATCTTGTAGGCATAGTTACTCATGAGATACATGTGTAATTTAAATAAAACACATAAAATCAGCTTTAAATTTTACCTTACTTTTTTGTCTCTGTTTTTTATATTCATATTTATGTATTCATATCATGTTTTACATAGACCATTTGATTGAACAGAGTGCAGAGTGATTTCATCAAAATTGCAGGTCCATTTTAGTAGAAGCGAGAGGCTAAATGTCTGAATGTATACATTCAGTGAGAGAATTTTCAAAAAAATCACTGTACTGTGTAAAGCCATTTACATTTAGTTTAGTCAATTTGATCACAAGTAAACGACACCAAATAAAGGTGTAAACAGGATCAGAAACATTTTGAGTCCCCTTCTTTTTTCACAATGAGCATTTCACAATGAATGTTTTTTTTTTGTCAATGTAAATATTGAATTAGATCTTTAACAAAAGCCTTAGATTGTTGGTTCATCACGAAGGGAGAGTTCTTAGAGTTCTATAGTGTGTCAACCCCCTCTTCCCATAACACACACTCACACCTGCTCTTCTCACTCAAATGTATAAACCCAACAGCCAACACAGCTTGCTTTGCTCCTAAACAAGACTGTCGGCTTTTCTCTGACGTGATGTTATTGGCCATGTATATATGTGTATTCAGCTGCAGTATTAGCTCACTGAATCATTCTGTCCAACTTATATGAGAACATCACGCCTGTCATTACATGACAAATGCATAACTTTCAAATTAGAGACATTTAGCATTCATTAACTTAAGTCAGGGTGTTTATACATCTTATAAATGTTTAAAAATAACAAATAAACATAAAAATAAATATTAATGAAGAAATTAATATTACTTTACATTGTTTTTTTTTTCTCTCCGTGTTCATGTGGGTTTTCTCTGGGTGCTCCGGTTTCCTCCACAGTCCAAAGACATGTGATAGAGGTGAATTTAATCCATTTGTCTGTAGTGTATGTTTGTGAATGAGTGTGTAGGTGTTTCCCAATATTGGATTGCAGCTGGAGGGGCATCCTCTGCATTAAACAAATACTGGAATAGTTGGCGGTTCATTTCTATGTGTCGACCTCTGGAATGGAGACTTCACGAGTTCACACTTGCAATAGTTTCACAATAAAGCGTATTTGGCGTGCTGTCTGGGGAGAGGGCTCTGAGCTCGGGGAAGACACCCAAACTCGAGTTATTCCTCTTATCAGGAAACAGAGAGGAATAGGAATTCGAGCGAAGTATCTAGCCCGGCCCCAGAACGCTCCCCCCGGGATTGTAATGCTTAAGAGGTGAGGTGACGGGGTGGTGGAGGGATGCTAAAGTCGTAAGATGCTGCAGGTAAGACAGCTTTGGTATATATAAGGGTTTGGTCAAGAACTGATTGGATAATAGAATAATTGTCAATGACCTATTTGATACTGAAACTTCTGCGCGTGCTCCTCCCGAAATTTGTTTATAAAACATCACTAAGTCGAAAGGAAATGAATGAATGAATGTAATTTTTAATTAACATTTTCCCATAGTTTTCCCAGTACTGGGTTGCAGCTGGAAGGGCATCCGCTGCATAAAACATATGCCAGAGCAGTTGGTGGTTCAATCCACTGTGGCAACCCCTGATAAATCAGGCAATATGCTGAAGGAAAACGAATAAACAAGTTTCCCATAGTTTGTGATTCAAGATGTTTTATGTATGTTTATGCTGTCAAATTGCATTATAGAATCTTTTCTCTGACAGTTTCTGAATTAATTTGGTTTTAACAAAGGGACTGGTCACACTTTATTTTAAGGTGTTCTTGTATTTATTTAACTACTGAGTAACATTAATTAATTAGATTTACTTACTATACGTTTAGTGTTAGAATGTGGGTTAGGTCTAGGGTTAGTCAAATCTAATTATGCTTAATTAATTGTTCGAAACCATACATTTTCTGTGTTGGTCATGCAAATTGATGAAATAAAAAACAAAGAAAAGAAGGAGCAGCTCCAACAAGCAGAAGCTGTAGCCTGTGAGTTTTTATTTGTTAAAATTGATCATGACATGTACAGTGTCTAGCCCTAACGGTATGTTGTAGCAAAGATGCAAACAACGGGAAATGCTGTTTGGCACCGCTAACGATTTAGCTACAAATTCATATTTATCAGTCAAACTACTGTAAACACACACACACCACATGCAACTTGATGAATTTGATGAAAAAAGGGTGCAACATTTTGACGCTGGAAAGCATGTTTTATGCAGGAATGTAATGATATGATATGCTGCAACGGCCCCTGTAAATACGAGATCAGTGTAGCGAATTTTGACGCTCTTGCCGCCGGAGCTGAAGGCAGCTGAAGGTGTTCACTAATCACCAACGCACTGTTACTGTTACTAATCACTTGGATGATACGACGGCAGCTACAGGACAACGGCACCAGTGAGCTCACCACACACTAGCTAAAGGGGGAGTGGAGAGACAGTGATAGAGCCAATTCGGTGGATGGGGACAATTGGGAGGCCATGATGGGTAAGGGCCAATGGAGGGCATTTGGCCAGGACACCAGGGTTACACCCCTACTCTTTACAAGAACCTCCATGGGATTTTTAATGACCACAGAGAGTCAGGTCCTCGGTTTAACATCTCATCCGAAAGACAGCGCTCACCGACAGTATAGTGTCCCCTTCACTATATTGGGTCATTAGGACTCACACAGACTGTAGGTTGAGCGCCCCCTGCTGGCCTCACTAACAGCATTTCCAACAGCAACCTAGTTTTCCCATGTGGTCACCCATCAAGATACTGACCAGGCTCCGCCCTGTTTAGCTTGACTGAGTAACCAGTCTTGGGCTGCAGGATGATATGGCTGTGGCCAGAAATCATTAACAGTGCAATACATTGATTCAAAAAGTCACTCTGTTCAAATGTGGAGTCAAATTTTTGATATTAAAAGTTGTCGAGGCGAAGAATAAAACCCCATAAAGCGATTCGAAAATGTAAATAAATGGAAAGCTCACGCAAACCCTGAGCTTTTGACAAGACATTTATTTATTATTTTACATTAAATAGCATTTTGCATTCAGACAGCAATGTTGCCAAAACAATCCCAATTACATAACTAAAATGCGGTATAATCCATGCCAGTAGTAGGTCAGTTGACAATATCACTTTGTAAAAAAAACTCTAAAGCCGGTGCACCTACAGGCCTGTATAGTGGCATTCTTGTTTTTGTTGTCAAGAAATGAGCATGTCTACTGAACATGTTTGAAAGTTTGCCCCAAAACTCAATTTTTGTGTATATATTGTGCTGTAAATTCAACCAAAATGTTTTTGTTTTTATTTGTAAACAATGTGAAATGCCCCTGAAACTAAAATAAAGCTTTAACTGCTGATTGTTTGGAACCCTCAATTTAGTGATTGTATGAATCAACATAGCTTCATTGATTATTGCCCTCCCCGGGCTTGTAAAAACAGCATGCAGGTGTTTTGAAAGCGTGGTAGGTGTCGTAGGCTGTGGGAGGGGGTTGTTGGTGCAGCTGAGGGGACAGAAAGCCCAGGGTTTAAGTGACACTGGCATGTTTGTAAAAGCTGCACCAAGTGACATATTACGGGCCGTGGAAGCTCCGAGAAAATAAATGAGACATGGAAAGAGGGTCTGGAAACCATTTGCCACTGTCTCACTCTCTCTTTCTTAGATCATTCTTAACATCTGCCTTGTGTTTATTTACCCAACACCCGCTTCTGGCTATAAACAAACCATCTCTGCATGAGCTCAGTCCCTGCAGAAGCTCACAGACTAAAGCCCAACTTCTGTCCCTTGACCACAAACCAAGCCAGCAAACATTATATAAACGTTATCTGTGATCTTGCTAATGACAGCCTCTGAGATCCATTTATTACACTCTAACAAAATGCTGGGTTGTATTAATACAACATTGGGACAAGCCTAATGTTAGGTTAATTATTCGACCTTAAATTGAAATGATATTTTTGAATTAATTGCATGGATTTACTACATGGTTACTGTGAGAATGTATGTAATCATGCATAAAACCCATACATTTTCTGCGTTGGTCATGCAAATTTATATATAAAAAACAGATAATGAAATGATAGTACTTTTTAAATATAGTGCTCAGCATAAATAATTACACCCCATTTTGAAAATAAATATTTTGATCAATTTCTCTGTGAATATGGGTAAAATATTGGTGTATTTGAACAAAACTGATTTATTAAACAGATATATTTATTAAAATAATATTTTAGTCACTGACCATTTTTAGAAATGGAAAGATAATAATCATGCTAAATATTGCAAAAATTACTACAGTACTGCTACAGTATTTCAACAGCATATTTTTTGTTTCTCTTGATCTTTGCTATTTTTTAAAATGTTATTTAATATTTTTCCTTAAATATAAATATATATTTTAATAATATATTTTATATTTAAATATAAATTTGGGTGTACTAGTTTTTGAACTATAATTGTATGTTATTTTGTTAGATTGGCTCCAGATTTGGCTTCAGTACTGATTAATCTAATGTAATATATATTGTACAAATATAATATTGTAAAGCATCCTATAGAAAATATTCATTTAAATGAGAGATTTGTGATGAATGTACACATTTGTGGGGCTAGTACTTCAATTGCAGAGATGTTTTATGTATAACCTATTGATTCAAACAACTATATATCAATAAAAGCAGTAGAATTTTCTATATTAAAAGTTGTCAAAGCAGAGAACAAGATCCCATGAAGTAATACGAAAATGGAAATAATTTTAATTTGTGACCTTGGACCACAAAACTAATCCTTTTTTTTTTCTAAATTAAGATTTATATTTAATCTGAAAGCTGAATAAATAAATAAATGCATGAAAACGCAACAGCTGGGTTTGTCTATATTTGATCCAGCATTGGGTTAAATAGGGTTGTTCGATTAATCGAAAACCTATAATCGATCAAATTTTTCCAGGTATAATTTTTCAGTTACTTTCCCTAATGTGTGTGGAGTCACGTGACCCCGCTCTGTTAAGCCTCGTTAATACTTTTACTTTGAATGCACAGGTATGGTCCGGCACAGCCTTGCGTGGTCGCATACCCACGCACCTTATTAAAAAATGTAACTACACATTGCACGTTTGCACTACATGGATGATGATTGCAAGCTGACTAGATATGCCTAGAGACGTAATATTTTCTATTACAATAGAATTATTATTTACCTTAAAATATTTGTTTACAGAAGATGCAAGAAATGCACTGTTTAAAATATTATTTACACGATATACAAGAGTTATTTTATTTAGGAGAGATACTGCTTAATTTCTACTTTTGAAAACTTTGAAAATAATTTATTTTGTTTCCAAAAGTGCAAGTTATTTTCATTTTTATAGGAAAACAGTGACTGTTGGTTTTAGGCAATGTGTATTTTAATTTCAGTTGTTCAGCGTTGATGTTCAGTAAATAATCATAGATAGTCAATAGTGTGTTTTTCCTTCAATTAATTTAAAATAATTCAAATATCTCACGTAATATGTGAACATATTTACTGTACAAAACCTGTGAGTGAACTGTGAGGGCAAAAAAACAAATAAAATAATCATTCATTAATTGTAATCTAGTTAAAGTGTTCGGTACCACTTTATTTTGATGGTCCGTTTGAGTATTAGTAGACTGTCTGCTTAATATCTATTTATACTGCTCCTTTAACAGACATTAACTGACTATAAGAAACTTAGCAATTACTTGTCAACTTACTCTAACACTAACAGTCTACTTATAATCTAATAAAAATTAGTTGGCATGTAGATGCAGCGTAACTTAAATTCAACAAACGGACCATCAATATAAAGTGTGACCAAATGTTCAATTAATTGAGATTTTGATTTTAAGCCTAATCGCCCAGCCCTAGGGTTATCTTAATATAAAATGATCTTAATTTGTGACCTTGAACCACAAGACTAATCATAATTTTTTTTTTCTAAATTAAGATTTGTATGTAATGTGAAAGCCGAATAAATAAGTGCATGAACACCCAACTGCTGAGTTTGTCTATATTTGATCCAGCATTGGGTAGATACAACCTAGACTTTTATTTTTGGAGTGTAGTTCAGTCATCATGGTTTATTTAGTCCAGATCAAAATTCACATTAAGCTTTACTTAGCAATCACAGTGTCAATTTTTTGTCTAAACTGTAGGATACAAAGAGAAAAAAAGATTGTTTTAATAATGCCTGATTTATTACTGAATTTACCAAACATCCTAAATAATGCTGTGTGCGTGGCTAATTACACTTGTGGGTACAAGTAGCATTTTTATCATCTCATGAAGAGCTTATGAAATATGTACTTTGTATGAGTCAAAACCGCACAAGAAATTCTCCTGTAATTTGAAAACTAACAAACCAAAAAACTATTTGTTCCTATAGGAGAGCACTTTCAACAACGTGTTGAACTGTAAAGGGCAATATTGTAAGTATAATGAGAAATACTAGTTGAGCTTGAGCGTTCTGTCCTTGCGACATCACTGTTTTTGTGAAATTTAAATGCCTTTGCTCTGTGTTTTGTTCATACATCGAACCACACCAGTGTTGGATGCAGACTAGGACCTATCTTTGTAGGGGTTTTAGACTGCTTGTTTGGCACAAACCAATGGTTTAGATGGACATACACACATACTGTAGCTGCCAGGAAGAACCAGAAAGGGGTTTTCACAGTGATGCCTTAAAAGAACATTTTAGTAAAAAGATCTAGATAAAGGGCGACACGGTGGCTCAGTGGTTAGCACTGTCGCCTCACTGCAAGAAGGTCGCTTGTCCGAGTCCCAGCTGGGTCAGTTGGCATTTCTGTGTGGAGTTTGGGTGATCTATCCTTGTTGGCATGGGTTTCCCCCACAGGATATGTATATTCTGTGTATATGTATATTCCCCACGGTATATGTGAATTGAATAAACTAAATTGGCGTAGTGTATGTGTGTGATTGAGTGTGTATAGGTGTTTCCCCGTACTGGGTTGCAGCAGGAAGGACATCCGCCGTGTAAAACATATGCTGGACAAGTTTGCGGTTCATTCTACTGTGGCGACCCCGGATGAATAAAGGCTCTAAGCCGAAGAAAAATGAATGAATGAATGATCTTGATGAACCTTTGTGTTCTTTTTTTCCCAGTTTTTAGTGTGAAGAACAATTTTATTATCCAAAATAAACTTTTTTTTGACAGTAAATATAGTTTTATGAATTACGTTTCCATAAATGTTCGATTTTCTGATGGAGCCATGCATCAATTCTGTTAAATTTGTTTTGTTTATTTATTCAAGTCTGTTCTAATAAGACCAAACCTGTCAAATATGAACACACTCTTAAAGCTGAAGTGAATCAGTTGTTACTTAATTAAACAATGCTTTACTGGAACAACAAACAAATGTGACCCTGGAGCACAAAGACAGTCTTAAGTTTCACAGGTTTAGAATAGCCAAAAATACATTGTGCGAGTCATAATCATCACTTTTCTAACATCTCTCTTCATAAATCATTTGAGGATTAAGTAAAGATCATGGAAACATTGTAGATATATCACTAGTTCATTTCTTTTTTTATTTTTAATAATTATATTTTATTGAATTTTTCAAGAACAACCACAGAGAAACACATACAGAAACACAATACATGCTACTGTCCCGGACAAATCACATACAATGAGTCAATGAGCAACAATACAACAATGACAACATAGTTTAGCGGGTGACAACAGACAATAAATAAATAAATGAATAAAAATAAATAAATAAATAAATAAATGCGTCACGGTGGTGCAGTGGGTAGCACAGTCACCTAGCAACAAGAAGGCTACTGGTTTGAGCCTTGGCTGAGTCAGTTGGCATTTCTGTGTTGAGTTTGCATGTTTTCTCCGTGATCGCGTGGGTTTCCTCAGGGTACTTCGGTTTCCCCCAAAGTCCAAAGACATGTGGTACAGGTGAATTGGGTAGGCTAAATTGTCTGTAGTGTATGTGTGTGAATGAGCGTGTATGGATATTTCCCAGTTATGGCTTGCAGCTGGAAGGGCATCCGCTGTGTAAATCATATGCTGGATAAGTTGGCGGTTCATTCCGCTGTGCCAGATTAATAAAGGGATTAAGTTGAATAGAAAATGAATGAATGAAAATAAATAAATAAATGAAATAGATAAATTAAGTCTCTGAAGAATCCACAGAGATTGAGTGGCTGGTTTGTTCATCCAAATATTCGAGAAATAAATCCCAGACACTAAAGAATTTTTCAAAAGAATGAGTCCTCAGGAATCTCAGTCTTTCTATCTGTATTACCGAAATTATGTCACCAATCCACATTTGAAATGAAGGTTGTGAAGACGACTTCCAGTGCCAGAGCACAAGCCTTTTACCCACAATACCTAGACACAGACTGCTGGAGTCCATCTGGGAGATGAGAAATGTGTTGTGAATATCCGAAAATAGCAGGTTCTGCATCAGGTGGTATCCCTAATTCATTTCTGAGTAATAATGTGCATTGCTTCTAAATTTGATCAACTTTAAATGCAATTTTCTCAATGTTTTAGATGTTTTTAAACCCTCAGATTTCAGATTTTTATATATCTCAACCAAATATTGTCCTGTCCTAATTAATTCATTTATACATCAATGAAAAGTTTATTCATTCAGCTTTCAGATGATGTTTAAATCTCAATTTAATTTATGAAATACCATTATGATTGGTTTTGTGGTCCAAGGTCACAAATTAAGATTATTTGGGAAGATCAATAGAATTTTTTTTTATTTGTTTGTTGTTCCAACAAAGCATTGCTTAATTAGGTATTTTGCTTCAAGGAGATTATTAGGCCAAATGAGGATGGTCAAATTGCGCATAAGCTGAGGTCACAGATGAGAGGTCACAGGTTAGTGAGTTTGGTCACATAAGCCCATATGGTTGATTTAAACTCTTGCATTCCATCGCACTGAAACACAAACTCAGTCAGAGAAATCCCCATCATTTAACAGCAAGACACATTTTTCTTATATGTCAAGGCCAGTAAAGAATTGTGACAGGAAGGACAGGGAAAACTTATATTTGACAGTGAGTGTGAGGCAGAATCAACAAAATGTTTGAAGCCAGGCACATGACAGAAGACAAATTCCACTGTCTGTATATAATGACTATAAAAATAATAAAAACTGACTAGTACTGGTTGATTTTATAACTGAGGTGAAGAAAAGAGAAAAAGAAAAGAGTTGACAGAGAGAGACCCCTGCTGTTCTTTATCGTGCTCTCATGATCGTTTTGCCACTGAATGAAAACAAACCGCAGCGGGTCAACAACTCACATTTACATGTCATTCCAGCACAGATCAAAATGACTCGTATTTAATGTCAAATTAGATCCCATCGATCGATCTATAATCAACAGATTTTAATTTTTTTTAGTTTTTTTTTATATATTTGTTTAAAAAAAACTAATGCTTGGTAAATAAAGACAGAAAGTGCTTGTGTAAACAAACTTGTTGATTCTGTGTATCATTGAAGTGCGTTTGCCAGCGTGTTTGTTGCACTTTCATTACAGACTTCGTGTTATTTTAAACGCCTCGCTGTCAAAAGGCTGCGCAATAAAAGCTCTGAATTCAGAGATCACCGACCCAGAGTTCGGCTTCTTGCAGGTGCAGCTTCTGTTTTGTTTTGTTTTGTTTTGTTTTGTTTTGTTTTGTTTTGTTTTGTTTTGTTTTGTTTTTCGTTACAGTTCATTACACCAGCTATTTTATTAAAAGTCGATTTTTCTTGATCTCTTTCCACATTGTAAACTAATACAACCACCACTACTATAACGAGAAACGTGCAGCCCAATTAAATCATAAAAACGCAATATTATCATGTTGCCATTTGGCATGTTGAACTAATAAACATTATAGATTAATTTAGAGGAATCGTTCACTAAAAAATGAAAATTTACTCACTATTTGCTCAACCTCAACTTTTAATCTGTTTCTTTTTTTTCTGTTGAACACAAAATAATATATTGGGAAGAATGTGAGAAACTGGTAACCATTGACACCCATAGTAGGAAAAACATATATGGAAGTCAACAGAAAAAAACTAACTCAAAAACGTCTGGGACAAGTGAAGAGTGAGTAAATAATTACATAGTTTTACGTTTTGGGTGAAATATTATAATAACAAAAATTATAATTAAAAATCGAGAGATACATAGTTTTTGTTTTGTCAGTTCAGAAATGAAAGGCAATGATAACAATTTAGCACTTTATTTTACAGTAAAATAATAAAATAGGGTAACTATGGGTTAAGGTTAGGTTTGAGTTAAGGGTCGTGGTTTTAGTTATGCAAATGGATAATAGGCTACATAGTGGAAGTGTAAAATAATTATAATAAATTGTTGGTATCTACTTAGAAAAGTACTTTCAACATTACTATGGCACTACATCTGACACCTGTCCAGAACAAAAAGCTTTTGGCATAAGCTAATTTATAAATAGCCTATTAGTTTGTTCGCAGTTCACAATATTTGACCCCCATATTATTTTAATATTGCTTTAATTTGTTCCCAAAACTATTAAGGATACTACTGCCACTGGACCTGTCCAAAAGACTTTTCATTCGTGGACGATTCTTGCTTTTTGTTTAGCTCAAATTTCTTTATCATATTAGAGCACTTTGTTTTTCACTTATTGAATTTAAATAGTTTTCAGAATATTAGCTATTAAAAACAAATAATCTTCTTAGATCAGATTCAGCAGGTCTGTGAGATTATGGCTGTGTTTATTTGCGTATGACTGACCGCTCCTCCCTGGTCCTATAAGACCGCGCGCGCTGCTTCTGCTTGAGCTGCTTGCGCACGGAATGACTTTACAGACGCGCATCAAGAGGATCGTTAACATGTGAAGAGGCTGATCGACTGCTGAAACCCATCAGAAACACACACCGGGTGTTGGGCGATGCAGTGTTTGCGTGGCTAGTGCTTGACAACAAGCCAGCATTTCAATTTGGATTCAATTTGGATACCTCATCGAGCTCTTTTCAATCGTATCGGAGGCCAAACATTAATTTAGTGATGGCATTTGCCATGTTGCGGCCCATAGCCACTCATCTGGCGTACCCGGATGTTTCCATGATGTCCGAGGATGAGGAAAACCGCAGCGAGAGCGACGGCAGCTCGGAGCAGAGCTACGGCTGCTGTCCCAGCGCGGAAAAGCGGCGGCGGATGTCGTGCAAGACCACCGTGGGCAGTGTGGTTATAGTGAAGCAGCGGAACGCAGCAAACGCGCGGGAACGTGACAGGACACAAAGCGTCAACACGGCTTTCACGGCATTACGGACTCTAATTCCCACTGAGCCGGTGGATAGAAAGCTGTCAAAGATTGAGACTCTGCGCTTGGCATCCAGTTACATCTCACATCTAGCCAATGTGCTCCTGATAGGGGACGGAGGAGAGGACGCGCAGCCTTGCGTGAGCGCGGTTTACAGCGCGCAGGGGGACAGTGGAGGAAAACAGCCGCGCACCATCTGTACTTTCTGTCTCAGCAGCCAGAGAAAAGGGGTAAGATTGAAATAGACGAACATGCAATGAAATCTATTTAGACAGTTTCTGAAAATAGAAATAGCCCAATAAACATTTATCTTTATAGTAAACATGGTTGCACTTTTTTATTTTACATTTCAGTTTTGCATAGGCCTTATATGTAGGCTAATAATTAGGGGTAATTGCTTGGTTCTATTTCTAACCCTACCCTTAAACCTAACCTATGTGGTTAGCCTATGTAACTTAGGTCTTTCTTAGATAAGTACACGGTAAGTACATGTTAAGTACACATACAATAAAATAAAGTGCAACAGTAAACATTTATGGATGGGAGATGGGCAGGACGCGCAAATCTGCGCACCCCAGAAAGTGCGAAGGAACCTTGAAATGCGATACGGCCTGTTAAAAAGAGGAATTGTAAGAATGAAGCACAATATACAAATACATTTGGTTTCGAACACATTTAGCAAACAAACTGGCAGCTCCATGTTTTTTTCTCACTATTTTTAATCATGGTTGTTAAAATGGCCTATCCAATTAAAAAAACTTTTTACATTTGTTTTTCTTTAATAGACTACCTAACTACACTTTCCTGCAATTTACTTCTCAATAGTTTACTTTGTGCATGCCACACACACTATAGTAGATATCTGTAGATATTTAATCGAGGCCTAAATTGCAGAAGACATGATTTTCAATAGTCAGACTTTAAATTTTAAACGTCAACAAAGATATAAGAGCATATGGTTTGCTTTATGCTTGCAGAGTCTAGATACCATGTAATGTGTATATTTTTCTCTTTAGATAAAGGACGCGACTGACTGTGTCCGCATGCGGGGAATCGCTTCACTGCGCATGACTCGCCGGTAGCAGCGGCAGAAGCGGCGGCGGGAGGTTAAGTGACACTCAGGGAGCGCGAGAGGTGAGCGAGACTCCTCGCAACGGAGATTTTCGGACGACTCGCCATTCAGACAAGCGACAATTTCGAGTTTATTTTATTTTTTGTACTTTTTCTGTGTGTGTTTTGTATAGTGATGTGAACATTTAAAATGCAGTGCATAAATATGTCTTCTTTTTGTTTTCTTTTTTAAAAAGAGAATTTATACATTTTATACACAAATTGTGAAGCACCATGGTGAAAATAAAATATATTTTTTCAAATTTCAAATGTCCTCTGTCAGTTATGCGTGCATGACACATGACATTTAAAATGTTTTGGTTGAAAGGACAGTAGTTTTCATAGAAAAGCTGAATGAAGAGCTTTTGTACTGATCCGTAGAATTTTTATAGCATAATATTAAAGACGAGTACTCATGCAATTATTGCTGTTGCATGGTTGTTGTTTGGGCATTTTGTCAAGTGCTTTAAATCTACACAATAGTCATCAGCAGCCTTAAAATATTAAGTTGAACCAAATAAATTTTACAAGTATTTTCGACTTACGTTATATAGACTGACTTAAAACATCAAGTAAATCCTGGATAACTTAATTAAGTTGAAATGTTTTATGGAGTATATTATGTTTTAAAACTTGCTTAATATTTGTGCAAATTGTCGCAAAACATTAACACATAAGACTTTTTGTGCATGGGCAATATAGTTCCAGCTGTCAAGATTTCAATGTTTGTGCCTACAGTATGTTGACAACCCTTTGAACTATCAGGCTGCCGGAAAATAAAAATGTGGCCCTATACTGATAGAATATGGATGCACAATTAAGGATTAATTTACATTTAAGTAATGCTCATGAATTAATAAACAAGTCTTAAAAAAATAACCCGTAATTAGTGATTATTTCATCGGAAACTAATAAACAGTCTGATTAACAGACTCAAAAACATAAAAGCATAGTTAACCAAAAACTCACCATTTAAATACTCACTTTTTACTCTACTGCAAGTGGTTCCAAACCTTTATGAGCTTCTTTTACTCTCTTCAACACTAAAGGAGATTTTTTGAAGAAAACCTATAACAATGAGTTCCATCACAGGAACAACAAATATGGATGTCAACGATTGCATGTTTTCAGCATTCTTCAAAATATGTTCTTTTGTGTTTACGGAAGAAACAAAGTGAAACTGTTTGCAAACAGTCAGTAAATAATGATAGACTTCACTTTTGGGTTAACTATCTCTTTACGTCACATTAAACAAATCATTATTTAAATCTTTCCCAAGAGATAACATTAACATAGTGTAAATTAATACTTTTAAACTACCACAAAGTTAAAAGCCATTTATTTGAACCTAAATTCTGATTTAATTAATGAATTATTAGTGATTTGCAAAGATAATATGTTAATTCTAATTCTCTAGTTTTCAGTTCTTCATGAGCCTTACATTAACCAATCATAAACAATTATAAATCCTAGATAAAAAAATGTTTGATTATTCTATAGATACGTCATCCTATTATTATATTTAATAATATAACATAATATTGCACTCTACACTATAAAAACTTGACTTCGCAAAAATAATGGAAGTAAACCCACTGTAACTTGGAACTGTTAAGTTGACTTCATTATTAGAATTATGCTAATTGAACTCACTTTTTTAAAGTCAGCTAATCTTTTTTACAGTGTCAGACTATTTTAGCACGTCTGTTTTCAAATAATTACTGTAATTATTACAATATTACATATTTGGTGCTTCATTAAGTTTATAAAATCTACAATTATAGCCTGTATTGAATTTAGAAGACACACTGGAGTCTGGAAGAGCTGATTTATTTTACTGTATGTCATTTTGCTACACTGTAAAACCCCTATAGTCCACTTTATCAAATGAAATGAGCGTAGTTAACTCAAAATTTACTGAAAGTTTAGTAAACTCAGTGTTGAAGGTATGCGTTAATTAAATACCTCATTACATCAATTTAAATGGAGTAAGTTCACATATAGATTATTTTTTTTTAACTCAAATGGTTTGTAGCAATCGGTTTCCTCAAACGGTTTGAGTTGCCTTAACTTATTGGGTTTTACAGTACTCTGTTGGTTTACGTTATCTTCATTTATTGGGTTTTACTGTGCTTAAATTGCTTCATTTACTCCAATGGATTAAGTTCACAGTACTCATTAGGGTTAGTTTTTGAACTTAAATGGTTTGTTGCAATCGATTTCCTCAAATGGTTTGAGTTACCTTAACTTTCTGGGTTATACAGTGTAGATACAGAAAAGCTGAAAAAAATGTAATAAAGGTGTATTTGAAAAAAAAGTGATTAGTTTACTTTTATTTAAATAAAAAAGTAAGTACAATTTGCATAATTATAAAAATGAAGTCAACTTAACAGTTCCAAGTTACAATGGGTTTACTTACATTATTTTTGTAAAGTCAACTTGCTTTTAAGACAATTGGTTTACTCACTTTAAGGAACTAGTCACTTTTTACAGCGTTTAGTTACTTTATTTAAAAAGTGAGTAAATCTGCTAATTTGCTCACTATTTATTCTACCGAAAGTTATTCCAAACCTTTATGAGCTTCTTTGCTAATTTAAAAGCTGAAGATTTTTATTTTCTGAATAAAAAATGTGAACCTGTAACCAACGACTTCCATCACAGGAACAACAAATATGGGCGATGGGTTTACTAATTTATTTAAATAACTAATTGCTTTTTAAAGTATGTTTAAAGTGTGTACTTCTACACTGTAAAAATTGATTAGTTACTTAAAGCGAGTAAACCAATTGCCTTAAAAGCAACAAGTTGACTTTACCAAAAAATGCAAGTAAACCCATTGTAACTTGGAACTGTAAAGTTGACTTAATTTTTATAATTATGCAAAATGTACTTACTTTTTAAAATTAAAGTAAGCTAATCACTTTTTTCCAATACACCTTTATTATATTTGTTTTTTCACAGCTTTTCTGTATCTAGCAAAATGACGTACAGTAAAATAAATCAGCTCTTCCAGACTCCAGTGTGTCTTCTAAATTCAATACAGGCTATAGTTGTAGATTTTATAGAATTAATGAAGCACCAAATATGTAATATTGTAATAATTACAGTAATTATTTGAAAACAGATGTGCTAAAACAGTCTGACACTGTAAAAAGGGATTAGTTGACTTAAAAAGTAAGTACAATTAGCATAATTCTAATAATGAAGTCAACTTAACAGTTCCAAGTTACAGTGGGTTTACTTACATTATTTTTTATTGTCAACTTGTTGCTTTTATGGCAGTTGGTTTACTGGCGTTTAACTAATCACTTTTTACAGTGTACATGATTTAATGTGGATTTTCTCAGTATGTCTAGTGAGTTTGCATCTTTTTCCTTCAATATTAAAACCCCCAAACATGAAAAAAAAAAGCAACCGAGAGCTGCAAGTACAGTTCTGTTCCTATGGGGGTTCATTTCAGGGGCTTCAAATCAGTCAGTCATCTGAAAAACAAACATTAATTCACATAAAACTAGTCGATCGTTTCATGCATAACTAAATTTACCGCCTCTCGTTCTCTATATGTGGTCGTTTCATCATAGTTGATTTGTAACTTCTACGAAGGACCGAATCGAAATGTTTTTGGCCTGATTATTTTGATTCTTTTACACATATCTCTTTCCTTGTGTCTCCATGTGTTTTTGGAGATCTGGAGTGTATTAGTCACGGTAAATACTACCCTTCGGTCCTGCCGCAGCTGTGCATCTGTGAGCCGCATAAATCACCAATAGGGTCAACATGGACGGTTGGATGGGGGTAATATAGAGCAAGAGAGGGGGGGCTTGATAAAGAGAAAGCAGGGTCGAAGGTCTGGGTGAAGATTAAGCATCCAAGCTCTTGGATGCTTGAATGAAGGTCATAGGTTACTGTATATACAAGCTGAGTGGCTGTTTTCAAATACAGACCTCTGATAAAGAATAACCCTGAGTGATCTGGTTAAGAAGTGTACAACCTTAAATAATGTAAGAGAGCAAATATGTTTGATTTCTTTTCTGTTCACTGGTTTTAAAGCAGTTGCTCTATCCCACATGCAGAGACCAGAGAGTGAGGCATTCATTCCAAGTGTGATTCTTATATGAATCAATGGTTGTCTGTATAGCTTGCGATTTAGAGGTATTTTCTGTTTGTTTACGCCTTTGAATTGCATTATGGGGCCTTGAGGTTTGTTTTGACAACTTTTGAAATTGATAAGTTGTAGTTACAGTAGTAGTTAACTGTAAATTAAAGAGTTAAATAGTTAACTCTTCAGTTTCAAAGAAATAACATATTCATGTTTGTGAAGTAATATATTATTTAGAAAAATCTTATTTTATTCTACAAATCATTGGTAGCATTTCTTCCTAATTTCTTATTAAATTATGGGTATTAATCTGAATATTTTTATTGATTGACAGAAAATGACAGTTGGTCAGAATAACAAATGTTTTCATTCGTTGTTACCTTAATTCAGGCTTATTTCACCAAATGTTGTTTTTTAAACTGTTAATAACTTTTAATAGTGTAATAGTTAAATTTTTAATAGTTTTTTAAAAAGTTAAATAATTGATATTGTGTTTGTTTACAAGTTAATATAAACATCTTTTTTGTTATTTTGTACAGCTGTCATTTTATTCAAATGTTTTCTAAATCTGTTTTTCATCGGTAGTTTACAGAATAAATGCAATATAAACAGATTAAGCAGGTAAAATATTAATAAAAGTCTACTTTAATAATTCTATATTCAAAATACAGGGGAAATATCTTTCAGCATTCACCTTTACAGATATATACTGCACATCATGAAATATGAAAAGACGTTCTTATTCTAGCCTGTACTTATTAAAAGTGAGCATGATAAATGTTTTATTTGAAAGGGGGTTAATTCTATTGGAGTAAAAGAAAGTGGATATACTGTACAATTACAATTAAAATGTTAAATAAATATGCCTGACAAGATTAACAAAAAAGATGAATAAACAGTTGTTACACTCATTTTAGTGGGTGTCTATTGTAAATAAAAAATGTTTGGTAACCATATGGTGGTTATTAATTTCAAAGCAATTAAACCTGATTCTAATGTTTGTGAAACTTATTACATCACATAATGTAGATCCAATCATCCAAAAGCTTTGTGCATATTTCAGTGCCAGATTTTAGAAGCTGTCAAGTCCATTAAGCCTGATATATTCATTACTTTGTTTACTGTTTTATGTATTGAATGGACATGTCAGTTTCAATACACTGTAAAATGTCAATAAATTTGTGTTGGGACACTGAAAAAAATGATTCAAAGATGATTTCTTGGATTTACTACACTTTTTATGTTAAGTGGTTGTAAACAATGTATTTGGGCTGAATTTAAACAAACAAATTAAGTTGAACAGCACTAAATTTCATTTGTTTAAATTCAACACATATAAATTGTTTGCATCAATTTTGCAGACATTATTTTTTTCAGTGGATAAGATGAAGGAATTAACTCAACTTATTAGTTTTTACAAATTTAAGTTGAGTGAACCTAATACAAGTTGTCCCAAAATTAAACTCAATTAAGGCTTTGTTTTAGCTAATATTAAATAAGTAGTTTGAACAAACAGCAAACATTATTTTTTTGAGTGTACACTGTAAAAATGCTGGGTTGCACACAATCAATTTGTGTTGGGACAAAATAAAATAATTAGGTTAGTTTATTAATTTTTACAAATTTAAGTTGATTCAACATAAAACAATTAAGTTGTCCTAACAAAATCTCTGGAATTGGGTTGTTTCAGCTCATTTTAAATAAGTAATTTGAACAGGCAATGAAAAACATTTAATCTCTAAAAACCTTTAGCATTTGTGCACGTATATGAAAACCGACAACTCTAAGAAGTATTACCTGAAATTAAAATTAAAACCAATTTATAATGAATAAGTTCAAATGAATCTAGAGTCACCTTTGCACGTCCTGTCAGACTTTCAAAGCCTACAGTATATATTTCATGAAAATGAATTGCTTTAACGCTGTGCAGTGATAGTATTGTTTTGGCAGCTGGTTCAGTCTGAATTCCCCTCATCCGATGCAGATCTGCAAGTGTCTAATGTGTGACTGATGTCTCCCAGCCGGACGTCCTGCAGTCAAATCGCACTCTCACTGCTGTGATTTCATCATTTCACAGCTGATTCTATAGGATTAACTCTGATATTTGGAGCTCCATAAATCGGGATTGATTCGGTCTCTTTGGGTTGTTTGCTTGGCTTATTAGACGCATTTCATAACAAAACCCAACAACCTCTTTCCTCCCAGACCTCAAACCTTGACACTGGTTTACTAATGACTGAGTGGTTGCCTAGTGACTCCTGTCCCAGAAGGAAACTCCCTCCTCTGAGTTTTTGGCAGGAACACCGAGTCTACAGCCAGTGGATCTATGCACGCACACACTTAGTGTTTGACAGACCTCAAGCAAACAGGTCAGTTCTCGAGGAAGACTCCATTACCATTTAAAAACAGCCTTTTTTTGTGGCAGGTACATAATTATGTGTTAAACACTTAAAAATTCTTACTGTCAAATGGGTTTACCTAAGAATAATGGCAAAGTATAAAGATTGTAAATGATTAATTATCATGCTCTCATTAATAAAGGTACAAAACAGTCACAGGGACAGAAATTTGTACCTAAAAGGTCCATATTAATACATCAAGGGTACCTATTATTACCTAAAAGTTACAAAAGTGTCCCTCTTAAAATGTGTAGGTACTAATAAATACATTTATAGGTACCAACCCTTCAAGTACAAATGTGTACCTTTTGAAAAGGTACCGTAAATTAGTAAATTTCTGAGAGTGCAGAAACGTATATAATAATAATAATACATTTTATTTAAAGGCGCCTTTCTGGCAACTCAAGTACACCGTACTTCATTGATATTGATTACAATATCAAATAAAAATGTCAAAAGTCTTGTAATAACACCCTCTAAAAGTTTTCAGTGAGTGCAATATAAGGAGTTAATAGAGTTTTTTTATGTAATTTGCAACAACAAAAACAAAACAAAAACACAAAGACAAAACCTCACCACTAATTCACCCTCAAGTGGTTCCAAACCCCAAAAGTAGATATTTTAACATATGAAAGCAGTGGCAATTGACATTCCACGATAGAAAAAAATACTTTGGAAGCTTCCAGTTTCCAACATTCTTCAAAATATCTTCTTTTCTGTTCAACAGAGAAAGTAACTCAAACAGGTTTGAAACAAGTGGAGGATGAGTAAACAAAGACAGAATTAAAAATTTTGGGTGAACTATCCCTTTAATGTGTCATCAGATGACTCTCGTTCTAAAGATGCCTGACAAAACCCAACACACTCACTGTTTTACAGACTTGTGGTGGACAGAGTGGACAGGTCAGTGAGGAAGACTAGAGGAAGACTCCCCAGTGCGCATGTGTTCATGGAAACGCCATTACTATTTAAGAAGTCTTTTTTCCGGTGGGCTCATATTTGGCTCTTGTGTCCGATTGCTCCCTGAGGTTTCTGTTCTGCAGGAAGTTGTCACGGGCACACAGGAAAGCAAAACATGCGTGTCCGACCCCACCATGACTGTCTCACCGCTGTCTCACACACACACACACATGCACACACACACACACACACACCAGATGGATGATTCCCAGACACCATAATTCACTGACAAGGCTGTATCCGGCGTGCAAAGAAAACCCTTACCTCTACAGTAATTATATTAATAGTGAAATGAAATAAAAATGTTTTGTGTTTTAAAATATTTATGCTTTGGGACTTCTAAGTGCAATAAATAAAACACGATTGGTTCTTCACGGTGTTTAACCTTCAGTACCATTTACAAATCCTCTCCTGTGGCCTCATGGATGGTAAAATGTCCAGTAGATTCACAATTTTTAAAATTCTGCCTAAAATAATAGGATGTTTTTATAGGAGGGTTTTGGCCTAGTGTTTTATGGATATTTGAACACATACTGCTTTGCTCAGATTGTTTGTCCATGGATAAACACAAAAAAAAAGTATTTCTGCAAAATTGTTACAAACTATATATATGGGTCGAATTTAAACAAATTAAATTTAGTAACATTCAACCTAATTTGTCTAAATTCAGCCAAAATAAATTGTTTACAACCACTTTACTTAAACACATTTAGTAAATTTGAATAATTTTTTTCAGTGTAAATATATTTGGAAACAAAGATGTTTTTTGCAGATGTTCTTGTTTAGATATGAAGTATTTTTTCAAACAGTTCTCTGGACATACAGAAAAAATAGTGACCTTTAAATAACATTTAAATGTTAAGAATGTTTTAGATGCAAAATAATTACGTTTCTTTCACTGAGAAATTTGTTTTCAATCTGAAGAAATGATTTTGTGTTTTTACTGATTAAAAACATATCAAACATATCAAAATGACTTGTTAATTAACCTTAAAATAACTGTGGGTTTCTTACAGCGTTTTTGGTTACACTTTATTTTCAGGTGTTCTTGTGTAACTATTCATTTAATACTGAATAATAATTGATTACATTAACTTACTCTTAGGGTGTTTTTATATGCATTTTTAAAGGATTTAATATGTGCATGCAAAAAATTGCATTGCATTTTAATTTAAGTTCGGTTGAATCGCACTAGAGTTCGTTTTCTCTCTTGGTGCAGTTCGTTTGGGGAGGTGTGAATGTAGCAATTGCACTCGAGTGCGCACCAAAAAGAGGTGGTCTGGTACGCTTTCAAATGAACCCTGGAGCGGTTCATTTGTGGTGAGAACATGATCCGAACTAAAACAGACCCAACCGCAAAAAGTACCACGCCTTTTTGGACTAATCCACCTGCCGTAGTGCAACACATTTGGGGTGTGGAGGAAAAATATTTGTTGACAGTGCTTTACTAACAATTTTAAAACAGAGAGAGAGAGAGAGAGAGAGGGGGAAAACATTATCTAATTGATCATTAGTAATATTTCAAGATAATGAACATGTTGCAGTTTAGCTAAATTAATTCAAGTCTCCTCCTGAAGTGACTTGCAATGCGCCTTCGCCATTTGCAATGCATTAAAAGATTGTTTTCCAGCTGTGCTTCATTCTCGAAATGTATAGTTTGTCTAAATTGATGGGGGGAGATTAATAATTTTACATTCATAAAATTATTAATCACCTGTTTCTAAATGGCCTGTCTCAAAAAGTGAGGGGGATGTATCCCCCCATTCACCCCCCGGTTGCTACGCCCCTGATGACCAGGGATACAATCAGTCAGCGCAGTCGTCCCTCATAGTAAATAGCAGCATTTTGAGTTCCATTGGCATTTTCCCGCACGTTAATTCTGACTAACCAAGAAGCAGTTTAGAAAATATGTTCAATAACATCTGGCCAATGAGTGATGTGGATTTTGTCACATGACTGCATTTTGATTCTTTTTAACTGGTTTGGACCAAAGCAATCAGTGTGGTGTGAAAAGGACCCAAAAACGGCAGAAAAATGCTCCAATGTATCATTAGTTGTTCTTGGTATGGACCAAATGAACCAAACCACAGATGTGAAAGCACCCTAAAGTATCCTTGTTAAACTGTAATTTCACAATTAAGTACTGAATCATATTAATTAAGAACATGAACTTACTCGTTAGTGATTGAATAAGGGTTAGGTTTAATTATTCATTCATTTAGTCTTTTATTTTTCTTCAGCTTAATCCTTTATTCATCAGGGGTCACCCCAGCCGAATGAACCACTAAATATTCCAGCCCTTCCAGCTGCAACCCAATACTGGGATACACCCATACACTCTCGCATTCACACAAATACACTCTGGTCAATTTTTGTTTACCCAAATCACCTATAGCGCATGTGTTTGATCCGGAGGAAACCCACGCCAACACGGGGAGAACATACACTCTCCACATAGAAATGCCATCTGGTCCAGTCGGGACTCGAACCAGTAATCTTCTTGCTGTGAGGTGACAGTGCTAACCACTGAGCCACTGTGCCGTATACACTGTAAAATAAGGTGCTACCAAAAACTGAATTACACAATTGGCAAAAAGTAAATAAAAAAACACTGCCTTGCTGCCATTCTAATGCTTTACACTTAGTCTTTCTCACTTTCCTTCCATCTATTGCATTTATAATTCAAAACACTCACAACATTTCACCCCTCAAGCTTTGAGATGAAAGGAGGACGCATCACTGATTCACATTCTCAGTCTCTCACTCACTCACACGCTTATTGTTTGTGCTCAGAGTTCAGGAGTCTGGAAGCGGAATTCCCTCAGTTGGGAATTGCTGGACAATGTAAACGCTCCAGATCCATCAGTGCGGAATGCCGTCAGGCAGAAGATGTGACCCTCCCAGACATTAAGCGCTCAGGGGTGGCGAGCTGGGGTGAGAGGTCACTTTCGGTATCGTGCTAGCGATGCTTCCGAAAGAAAACAATCAAACAATAAGACACCCACACAGCAGGACGGGTGCAGAGGGAGACGGGACATTCATCATTATCATAATCAGCATCAAGTATCATCAAGGTATTTTTAATAAGGACAAAACTGGGTCAATGGAGGAAGTTCTCAACAAAGCCAAAACAAAGCACAAACACAGTATGTTTACTTAGCTAATGGACACACTGCATTGACATTCATTGTTTATATGTATATGTAAAAGCCTCCTAGTGCAGTGTTTGTTTCATCCTATGATTATGTTCAGCTAAACAACCAATAGACCCTATTCACAAGTTAGCAACGACATGTTTAACAGTCATTAGCTTCTTAAATACTCTTAAATATTAAGTTTATAATTTTTTTTAGATTTATGTACACTTATAAAGCTATACTTTATATCATAAAAAACTAACACTTATGTGAGATGTTTCTAATGCGTGTATTGATGGGACAGTCATAATAACACTATTGTAGAGTTAATTTTTTGTTATTTGAGAAAATTGGAATGCAATACGTTTATTTATGTTACTCTTCCATTCACTTCTCTCTAGTTTACTAAAATGGGAAAAGAATCTATTCATCACCATAAATTTGAATTGAAATTACTGGACCTACACAATTAAAAAAAATGTTAAACTAATTTTCATCTCTCACAGACATCGCTAATATGCTCTGAGTGATCTTGATCTGTCTCTTGCACAGTTCATTGACTATGTTGGGTTTCTTAGCCATAACTTTGTCACCAAGGATTTTTCAGAGATTTTTCAATAAGGTTTAGATCAGGGCTCTGGGCGGGGCATTTCATTATTTCAATGTTTCAGCCTAAAAGAACTGCTTTACCAGTTTTAATGTGTAAACTGCACGCTGTACTGCATAAAAATCAATGTCTGAAGGGAGCAATGAGATAAGCCAAAGAACTGCATGTTACTCAAAAATACTCCCCAAAAATTACACCTTTTGCTGACTTCGTAACACACTCCGGGACAGTCTTTCCCCAATTTGATTATGAACACAATGCTTCTTTATATCAATTAGGGTCTACGATTCTAAATTCAACAGCAAAGGTCAGTCTTACCTTTTAGTGTTGCTTTTGAAAGGTTTGGTTTGAAAGGGCTTTCAGTCCAAATTCTCTTAAAAGTCGAGATACTGTATGCCAAGATTTAGATCCTTACCCTAGTCAGCACTAAACTGGTGAGCAATTCCAGCTGCAGTGCTGAGCTGCATTATCCAGTACACTTGCACATTTATCTTTTGTGGACTACCAGGCTTGTGAGGAACTTGAATGAATGGTCATGATTTTCTAGAAATCACAAATTTTGAATGACCATCTTCTCTTGCTATGACTAAAAGACTTATTCCTTTGCCCTTCATCGGGATAACCTGCTGTCGCATAGCTAGAGGTTTCTGATGGCTTGTGCCATTCACTTACAGTTGTTTTACCAGTACAAAACATTATTTTCCACTGCATTATACTGTAAGCCTGTATTTGTTTGCATTATTTACTTTTTAGTTTAACTATTTTGTATCATAATCACAAACACAATAGTTTGTAAACTTTTTTTTACTTATTGTTCAAGTCATTTACTCATAGACAAAAGAAAATTGCTCATAATAACTGTAGGAGTTTGTTATTGTCAACACTGTTATTGTTAAACTGTAATATACTGTATTTTCATGATGTTTATTACATCACTGTGTGTGTGTATGTCTGTGTGTATGAGTGCATTTTTGTACTGTGTTCGCATGGGAAAATCTCCCAGCTGTACAGGCTTTGAGAGTCTGCTGTGTATTGATGGAACATTTGGGGCGTTCCTCTATGTGTGTGTGTGTGTGTGTGTGTGTGTGTGTGTGTGTGTGTGTGTGTGTGTGCGTGTGTGTGTGTGTGTGTGTGTGTGTGTGTGTGTGTGCGTGTGTTTGTGTGTGCGTGTGTGTGTGTGTGTGTGTGTGTGTGTGTGTGTGTGTGTGTGTGTGTGTGTGTGTGTGTGTGCGTGGGTGTGTGTGTGTGCGCAGAGGTAACGATCATCTAGAGGAAATCCTCAATCAGATGCCAGAAAGAGCACTCTGAACAAGCTCACTGACAGAAACATGGACCTGCACCCCCTACACACACACACACACACACAGCTGTGGCTGCTAACAACCTCAGGGAACTGTTGCCGACTGTACAACAAAAAAAACACAGAGAGTGAGAGAAAGAGAGAGAGAGAGAGAGAGAGAGAGAGAGAGAGAGAGAGAGAGAGAGAGAGAGAGAGAGAGAGAGGGAGAGAGAGAGAGAGAGAGAGATAATCAAGCCTAGTAATAACAACTAATATCTCCATGACTACAAACACATTTCTTTGGACTCCATCAGAGTCCACTACATTAACAGTTTCACTAAGGTGCCAATTTTGCATCAAATACATTTTGATCTGCATGTTATGCTATTTAAGATATAAACCTGCATTTCTATTTAAATTTTTACATGGAAAATCAATTACAACATTCATTTTATAATCGCTCACTGTTGTTGCTAACACTACCCCAATAAACACTTCCCTCCCTCAACAGCCTATAACTTCCCATTGAAATAACTAAATAAACATAATTAATGAGTAAAAAAATTAAATTAAAAATATAATAAATATATAAATAATTATAAATATTAAATATTAAATAATAACAATAATAATAATAATAATAATAATAATAATAATAATAATAATAATAATAATAATAATAATAATAATAAAGATAGATAAATAAACCTGAATTTCTAGGTAAAAAATCTGGCTAAGTAAACTAAGAGATGTACACTTTGACTAAACTACATGAGTTTAAACTGTATTTTGCAATTGTATGGTGCTATTTTCAAATACAAATGTGCTTTCTTTTTCCAAAATGGGCATTTTACCTGCAGTTTTTTATTTTAATTGAAAAATGTAAAGGAAAACACTTTATATCATACAATTTTTTATGAAAAATGTAGGAATGAAGGTTCAGCTCTAACCCAAATGTCAACAGATTGTATAGAAACATATAAATAAGAGCAGAAAAAGTTCACATCAAATATGCACAACTTGCCAAAAGTGTGTGTTTACATTTACATATTTCCATTACATGCACATTGACAAAGTCTGTAGCTTAACATTGCCATAGCCCACAATATGATTTTTAAAAAATTTGAATTATACGTTTTTGTTTTTAATAATTCAATTAAAAGTCTTGAATTGTAAAAAAAAAATGTTCCCTATATTTTGTGCTTCACAGGTGCTTTCCATTTTTTAATGCTTTCGAAACTGCATTAAAGAACCTTGATCTTTGAGGTGGAAACTGTTTCTACAGTTTAACAAAGTGACATTTGTTGACATTTGAGTAGTCTGAAACCATTCATTCATTCATTTATTCATTCATTTTCTTTTCTGCTTAGTCCCTTTTTTATTAATCTGGGGTTGCCACAGCGGAATGAACTGCCAACTTATCCAGCACATGTTTTACACAGTGGATGCCCTTCCAGCACAGCGCATGCCATGTGGTACTCACTGCACCACCATGCTGCTAGTTTGAAACCACACATTGTAAATAAAATAATATAAAAATAATAGTAATAATAATAAATCTGTTAAAGTGATTGACAAACTATGCAAATCATTTAATTAGCATTTTTCTATTTAGTTATTTATATTTTTTATATCAATGTTAAGATACAGTATGTAAATGTGGAACTCATTCATTCATTTTCCTTCAGCTTAGTCCCTTATTTATCTGGGGTCACCAGAGCGGAATGAACCTCCAACTATTCTGGCATTAGATTTACACAGTGTTTGCCCTTCCAGCTGCAACCCAGTACTGGAAAACACCCATACACTCTCACATTTACACACGCACTCATACACTATGGCCAATTTTGTTTACCCAATTCACCTATAGCGCATGTCTTTGGACCGTGGGGCATAACTCCACATAGAAACGGCAACTGGTCAAGCCAGGACTCAAAGCAGTGACCTTCTTGCTGAGGAGCAACAGTGACCACTGTGCCGCTCTTAAATATGGAATTACTACTCTAAATACCACTGCTAACACTTTATAACTTCATAACTTTATGTATACTGTATATGGCAGCATGTATACAGTAGTTGCCTGCATAAATGCAAGGCTCTCTTTACTTCCCACTTCCCCCTGCTGTCTCCCAATTCATTGTGTCCATCCTGAAGTATATCCCAGGCATTGTTTAATCCAGATGGCGTAATCACAACCCTCTCTCTCTCTGCCTTCCTCTTCCCATTCATAAAGCCTCCTATTAATAACCTGATCCCTCACTATCCTGTCAGCGATAAACAAGGAGACAGAGAGAAGGAGAGAGGAAAAGGAGAAAATCGGGGGATCCCCAACATGAAGAACAACAGGATGGAGGAGAGCATGTTGTATACAGTCAGTTATGGCCAGGAGGATCTTGGTATCCAGAGAGAAGAGGGTTGATTTCTGGACAAAGGAAAAGCAAGTCCGCCATCAACCACTTTCACAGACGCCTTATTTACTGCTAGGGAAAAGCAGCTTTACGGCTCAGTGATTCAGCCATTTGTGACTCCAAATGGGACTCAAAGGAAAACAAAGACTTCAAACCAACCGGACCGAGAGAGAGTAAGAGAGAGAAACAGGAGACGATTGTGGTCAAAATCTTTGGTAAAAATAACTGTAGCTTCCACAAACAGAAGCAAGTGGCTTCTTAAAAGGATGTAGTTCATCCCTTTTTTCAAACCCCTTTCCCCCCAGTTTTTCAAATGAAAATTTACACACCTTCAAACTGTTCTTTTTAAGAATGTTGTGAAATGACAGCCATAGACATTCTTAGAAGGAAAACGTATACCAAAGAGAAACAAGCAGGGGAGTAAATGATGACAGAGATTTTGTTTTTGGTTGAACTATGCCTTTAAGTAACTATCCCTTGTACTGTATAACTGCTTTTTATGAGTAAAAAATAATATTATGATGACTTTAGTGTACACCACAGAACAGACTTTGCAAAACAAGCTTCTTTGAAACAATGAAAATATGCACTATGAAAGACACAAACTTTTCCCCCCAATTTGCTTTTGTGTTTGCAGCAGTTTCTAATCCATCAGTGTTTCCATTCTGAATCAGAATCAGAAATCAGAATCAGAAAGAGCTTTATTGCCAGGTATGTTCACACATATGAGGAATTTGTTTTCGTGACAGAGCTTCTACAGTGCAACAGGATAACAGAGACAGGACAAAAAACAGATAATAAATATATTTAAAAAACACAAGTAAGTAGTGGATGCAATATACAAATTGACAAGTGTATGTACGTGTTTATTACTATATACAACGTTATATGTGCAGCTGTTATGTGCAAATTGGCATGTAAAGTTTGTTGTTAAATAAGTGTATATGTGTATAAAAGTGTATAGCAAGTAATAAAAGTGTATAGCAAGTATTCTGACGTTATATTTGACAAAAATCAAATCTGTCAAGACTTTGGTGTCTTCAGTTTGTTGACATACTTTGAAAAGTCACAAATAAGATTTCTCTTTTTTTTTTTTTTTTTTTTGTTGGTTTGAACAACTTTGGTTGTTCAGTTTCAGTTGAACAGCACCTTTCAGTGGTTGAATATGGATCTGGGTTCAAAACATCAGTATAAAGAAGGTATGTATTTCTATACATAATATCATATCTAGTAATAGCTATAATATCTAGTATTAAATTTAATAAAATGTTAATACAGAAAACTACGGCAACGCAGTGGCTCAGTGTTCAGCACTGTCGCCTCACAGCAAGAAAAACGCTGGTTCGAGTCCTGGCTGGGTCAGTTGGCATTTCTGTGTGGAGTTTGCATGTTCTCCCCGTGTTGGCGTGGGTTTGCTCTGGGTGCTCCTGTTTCGTTAAGAGCAGCTGATTCGAATGTTATCACTCGATTGATTAGGCATTATCAGTGGTTATCAGCTGATACTGGATACAGTATGGGCCAGTAGGGTCCCCATAGTCCAAAGACATGCGCTATAGGTGAATTGAATAAACTAAATTGGCCGTAGTGTATGTATGTGTGTGAATGAATGTGTATGCATGTTTCCCAGTACTGGATTGCAGCTGTAAGGGCATCCGCTGTGCAAAATATATGATGGATAAGCTTCATTCCGCTGTGGCAACCCCTGATGAATAAAGGGATAAGCTGAAGGAAAATTAATGAATGAAAGTGCTGACTGAATAAGTGAATAAGAGTTCTTTTAAATTTCAGACATGTGTTTTGTTATTGTTATTAAAATATTAGAATTTATTGTTGTATAATTAAATTTGAAATTTGAATAAAATCTGAAAGCACATTATTTTTACAAAGATTACTGTAATTTTGCAATTGATGTATCAATAATTAAATAAACTTTGTTTTACATAGTTTAATAAAATATTAAATTACTATTAATATTAAATTGTTTTTTTCGCTAGCTTTATTAAAACAATTTCCAAGAATATTTTTATTTAAAATGTGCAACTCAGAAACTCTAAACTATTCACAACATCATCTTTACAAGCAGTTTTATTTCTTTATTTCTTTCAATATTTCATGTATACCAAAAATGTGAAATGTGAAAAACTGTGATAAGTACATTTAGCATTGCACAAACGTTATTTACAGAGTTTAAAAGTGATAAAAACGTTTTTTTCCAGATATTTTAGACAAGATCTATTCTTTGTGCTGAATAATTCATATTAACACTAGAGGGCGGAATTGAAACATGCATGCAATAGTGTCTGACTTGAACATACTGAACATGACGCCGCGTTACTGTTTGCATGTTCAGAGATAAGAAACAGCTATATTCTCATAACCACTCATGGTCCATGGATGGGTTTTGGTAAAGTAAAGAACTCAGAATGCGCGATACGAAGATTTCAGGTAAGTCAAAATCAAACATAATTTTAGAATATTTAAGCATTTAATTGTGAAACACGTTAATTTAGTGTTATTCACGAAAACAATGCACGAAACAGCTACACAGTTGAGGATTACTTGTTCCTCTTTTAAATAGTGACTTGTTCTGTTTTCGTAGCTTTTCGTTTCTATTAAATAGTTTAGTTTTGAGGTTTTGGAGTTATGTATAAATCGTTGGTCCTGTTATCAAATTGCACGATTATTCAAATTATGAACGTGTTTGAATTATGAAAGTGGTGCAAACAGTGTGAATTTGTCAAATAATACACTTTTATATTTACTGACTGTAACATGGATTCATTTATTTTATTTAATTCAGTAAGTTAATCATGAGACCAAAGTAAAATGTAAAAGAAAGTGTAACAAACGTTCACTGAGTTACCTGAACGCAAAATGTTATTTAGCTACAAAATGTTAGTTAGCTACAAGCTTATTGTTTGAGAAGTTTCATTGTACTGTAGACCTAAATGTTTAACCTTCCTGTTTAAACATTTAAAAATGTGTCAATAATGTCAAAATAGCACGACTTGATAACTAGCCTGTATATATTGTGGTTTTTGCTGGATGGGTTTAGTGGTATAAACAACAGCAATAATAATGTTGGAAAGTCTTTTTAGCTCCACCTATAAAACCAATGAGGTCATATATGTATATATATATATATATATATATATATATATATATATATATATATATATATATATATATATATATATACATATATATAGATAGATAGATAGATAGATAGATAGATAGATAGATAGATAGTTGTAGTATTTGCTTAGTACCAATGTACTAATACTAATACTTCTACAATTGATAACTCATTTGCAACAAGGCAGCAGTTAGATATATTTTAGGTGCCTAAAAGTTATAATTTATTTATTTTTTAGTTAGTTTTCTAGATTATTAATCGTCATGGTCTATATGTAAAACCATTTAAAAATATAAGCACCATAGTTTAAAGCTTCTAACAAATTCTAATAAATTGTTGTCATGCAAATGTACCACTATGTTTGCTCATTGTCATGTATTTGCTATCTCTTTGCAGCCTTGCTGTTGTTCACTATGGCAGCTTTGTATTGGGAAAGAACAATTGGCTTTACTGTTATTAATGGAAACTGTAATGATGTCATCAGACTTCCTTGTAAAGCTACAAACCAAACAAAAAAATTCCGTTACGTTATATGGTACAAGGTTCTGGAAATCGAGGTTAGTTACCATCAGGATATCCTTTGCCTTGTGGTTATTAATATTGGTGTACATGTTATTGTATCAATAGCAGATTCTGCAGAATCTGGCAGGTGCAGCGCTTGACTTGGTCACTCTATTCACTCTATCATCACGCCACGGCAAAATATTCTAATACTGTTGTGCTTATTATTTTGTAGAATTCTCCTATTATCAAGAAAAGAGGCAAAGAGGTTACATACTTCAATTCTACAAGTAATCTAACTTCGGTTTTTCTGGGAGAGAAAGAGACCCTGGAGTTACATAATGTGCAGCCTTCAGACTCTGGGACATATAGATGCTACCTGGCTGCAAACGTTGGAGGTCAAAATTATGATTCTTTCATTGGATTGAATATCTCAGGTAAATCAGACCCCTGGTCAGTAGGGATGGGTAGCACTGTAAATAAAATATGCAGTCTTCCACACAATTCATTCATGTTGTCCAAACACAAGTCAAATAAGCTAACTTCACTAACAAATGTAAGTGAACTGAACATAAAACAATGAAGACCCACAAAAATTGCAAAAATTTAGATATTTTCATTTCATTTTAAATAAGTACTTTGATCAAGAAGCAAAATTATAATTTTTTGAGTGAGACTAGTTTGGTTATTCAATGTAATTAGTTATCAATACTCCCTTTAAATTAATGGTTTTATAAATTCCGGTAACTGAAACCCTCCTACTCCATTAAATTAACAAATTACGATTAAAACAGAGCCCACACAATTGTTTAAATAAAGTCTGCATGAAATCAAAACTTGTAATGTTTATTTTGCTAGCACACATTGTTAATCTTAAAATGAACAATTAATCACTGCAAATTAATCTACTGAATAAAAAAAAGGTTTATTTTGGTCATATTTAATCTAAATATAACTATTTGCTTCCTCTTTGGAATGGCAGTCCTTCTCTTATGATGTCAGTTTTGATGGGGTGAAATATATTCCAACCGTTATTTGCTGCAAGTGAATAGAGATGAGAGAAAGAGTGCAAAAATAAAGCCCTGCCACCTATTTAAATACATCAAAGTGAAATAAAAGTCTGCAGCAACTCTTGGTTCATACAGAATTTAAATGCACACCAGATGCAATCTGGAATCTCTCTACACTGGTTGGTGCAAAGACAATTGAGACTCCATTTGTCCTCCATGCTCGTAGAGTTTGAAGCTGGTCAGATATAGAGCAGGTTATCAGTTTACTGTAGAAGATTTAATGTGTTGCGTCGCTCTGCATTGAGTGCAGAAAGAATCACTGATTATAGCGGGTGCTGTTATTTTTAGCAGCACCACTGACATCCACTGTACACACAGAATCTTGCCGTTGAACTCTTCAACTTTTGCTGCCAAATGACAGTGTTTATAGACCTCATGTTTGCTTTAGTTGCCTTTGAACATAAAATGCTTCCACGCATAAACTAATTAATTGAGTCAGCACAGGCTTTATTTGGCATCTGTGATCTGCTGCTATGATCCTCATGTTTTTTAACATGAAAGTTGCTAAGATTTTCATAACGAGTTAAGAATATAAATACGAGTAAAGATATGAATAATATTGATATTTTCTGAAAGTAATGTAGGCACAATAAGAATTTTTATGTTTCCAATTAAAGTACATTTGCAGTATCAAGTTTTTTGAATGAGCTCAAAATATATTTTTCAGTCTATTTGACATTTCTATAGTGCTGCAGCTCTGACCTCAAAACTGTTTCTTTCAGAATTTTACAATTCAAGAGTTCACACTTAGCTGATGATTGATTGAGCTTGTTTAGCATGCTGTCCCGGAAGAGAGCCCTGAGCTCAAAAGATCCTCGAGCCCTGGGCTCCCTCCAGTTTGCAGGGCGAGAGAGGAGATTGAGCTCAGGTATATCTCGAGAACTCCCCCGCTTATTTGTGGCTAGTGACAAATTGCTTTATGAGGGAAAAATAATGTTGGCTAGGAACTTGACTGTGGTGCCAATTTGGTTTAGCCATATTACTTATGACATATGTCTTTGGACGGTGGGCGGACACCTGGGGAAACACAGCACAGAACACCAAACGTCGACTGGCCTAGTAAGGATTAGAACCAGTGACGTTCTTGCTGTGAGGCAACAGTGCTAACCACTGGGCCGCCATGCCTAAGAAAAAGGCAGAGGAACAGGGGAGGGAGGGGGATTCTTCAAGATGAAGATGACTGTGGTATGAAGACTATGATTATTTATAGTGACTTGGAAATCGTCTGATAGGTGAATCATGTATTAGCTATTGCGGGTCCAGCCGGAGTCCATGATGAGCACGTGATCCTCTTGAAATTAGTTTATAAATAAACTTCACAAAGCTTTTTAGTTAGGGACCTGATGTAATCATAATTTGATGATATCTGTATTGTTGGGAAACATAACCTGCAATCACTGAAACTTTAAACATCATTTTACTTATAGGGCTGCACAAATTTCATTGCAGCATCAGCATCAACATCACAATATTTACATCAGCAATTGACAATTTGCAGCAAGCCAGTGTTGGGGATTAAGATTAACAGTTAAATATAAAAGTCTGTATAAAAGCCAGGCTCTACAGTTCAGAACATGTGATTTGTACTGTAGACTAAACATTTTCCCCCAATATTGTATAGCACTTCATTTCACGAATGTGTTTTTAAAAATAAACGACTATTTCCAAATTTCAACATGTGCAATTATCATCATCAGTCCATATTTACAACATATCTTGTTTTATTTGTGCATTTACATTACATGGGAAAACGCCATGTAAAATTACTCTACTGATTTTCTTAAAGTTGCTGTCTCTAATTTCATTTACTCACTCTTTCCTTGGTTCAATCATTTCAAGGAGTTTCTTAATTCAGTTGAACACAAACAAAGATAGAGAAAGTGTGAATAAATAATAATAAAATATTAATTTTTGGGTAATGAATCAATTTTAAGGACACACATCTTCAAATCTTCTGACTGCATGTTTGATCTCAGAAAGTGTATGATTAATCATATAATGTTTCTTTTCATTTCAAGAATGTGTCCAGATGAGCACAGTATATCCCAGCACCATTATCGCTACAGATTCCTGTTCTGCTGCTACAGATCTGTCTACTTCTTGGACTGCAGTCAGCTTTATACTCATCAGTGTGACCAAAATCATTTTGTGCATTATAGTTGTTGGGGTGAGTATAATATCGTTTTGATCAGTCAATCTAACAATCTTTATTTAAATTTTTCCCACATAGATTTCCAGGAAACACGCAGACAGTGCATCACATGCAAATGTTAAATTCATGCCTTCTCGCCTTTCAATCACCTTAGAGCTACAGCTAGATGTCATAAAGTTTCTTTTCTTTTCTTTGCAAGTATATTTACTAAAAGCAACAGTAAATATGTTTGGGTGACAGGAAAATTCAGCTTTGCCATCATGGGATTTTTTTGTAATCAAATAATTGTTTACTTTCATAAATCTGTTTTAATGTAAGCACAAAAACAGTTCCTCTCACCTCATTGACATTTTAGCATAAAGTTACCAGTCCAAAAATGTAAAAATATAAAATAAATAATAATAAATATTTTTTTTATGTTTGGTTTGGGGAGGAAAAAATACTTGGGGCCCTATCATACACCCGGCACAATAAGGCGTAAGATGAGTTTGGCGCGATTTGTTGCAATTTTCAGACCAGCGCAACCCTAATTTTCACGTTTTGCACCATGTTGTTTAAATAACAAATCCATTCGTGCCACTTCATGGACTCACAGGTGTTCCATTTTTGGTGTGTTCCTATTTTAAGGAACTGAAATAGACCATGCCATTGACCGACTAAAAGATGGTCTAAAGTCCAGCACAGAGCAAGTTAGTTAAGAGCAGGTTGGACACATTACTAAATACACACAGGATGTACAGCAATACACAAATAACTTTACATATGAAGAAAATTAAAGGATTAACAAAATTATTATTTTCTAAATAAAACTAAAAACCACTACCTCCATGCTTTCTTCATGTCAGGGGGCTTTTTCAGTTTATTCATGACAATTTGATTTTGAATAATATTATTAGTAGTAGTAGTATTTATTATATGCATATTTATATTTGCTTTAATAAAAACAAGTTTAGATTTGTCCACCTGTCGGATTTTGGACCATGTGGGGCATAGATCGTGTGTTTGGATATAACTCAATTTTGACCACACTTCATTATTATTGTTCATTTCTTCGTTTACTGGAAAGTAGAACTGAATTTAGAAATAGCTTTGAAACAAATCTTTGCGCTTAACAAACTAAATCAAATATGTAGGCTAATAGATGTCTTTAGTGAAGTGCGTACAACACTGTTTCCTTATCCACGAAAGTAAAGGAGTAAAGTAAAGAGTAAAAGTAAAATTAAGAGAAAGTAAAGAGGCCGAATGGAGGATGCTCATTATTTATTCTCATGCTGCAATTGGTCTGTTTAACTGTTTTCTTGCTAGTAAAGCATTCAGTTTTTCCACTTACAAAGTACACCATGTAAATAGCAAATGCGCCATGGCGTGACGCAACTGACTCTTAAAGGGTAGAGAGATGAGACTCTGACTGGTTTAATGCATGTTATGCTCAAAACACACCCATAACTTATTAAGAGAATAAGCACAACTCTGTTTGACATGCACTGGGCGCAGAGCAGATTTTTTTTGTCCTTAAAATAACAAAAAGTGTAATCGGATGCGCCCCTAATGCTTTTGCACCATGCGCGTTTGCATTTTAGACTTTGCGCCTAGGTTGTTAAAATAGAGCCCTTGCTGTTGTTGTTTTCTACATCTATTGCAAGACAAATTAATTAAATTAATTGTATGTATATAATGAGAAATAGCCTTTGTGTGTGAGTGTGAACCACTTGTTTGTTAACAAAGCTACCGTAGTAGTACATCAACTCAACTAATATAATAATAATAATTATTATATTAATAGATAATAATATAATAAATATATTCCATATATTCTAATATAAAAAATATGCATATGATTCAATAATATTACTTAAATGAATAGAAAAACTGACTATATGTGTGTGTGTGTGGGGGGGTCATAACAGTAATAATGATCCTCAGATTAGGGCAATTTTGCTGCAAACTTTTTCTTCTGTACTGCTTTTAGATAACAGGAAGCAGAGCAAGGGTTTTGTATATGCAATGCAAGTGGGGGGATATGTGTGAAGCAAAGGGGGCCTCACTTATGGCAGGAAGTGGATTTTATTTTTCTGTAGAATTCTGTAAGTGTACTGTAGCAAACAGGTCAGGTTGCAAACATCAGCTAGGTTTTATAAACTGGCTTGTTTCACTGTAACTGACTTATTTTCAGTTTATTTTGTATTTTAGTTACTGGAAGAAAAAACATAGACTGATTGCTAAAAGCATGTGGGAGAATGTTTTTCACTTGCGTGTGTGTGTGATTACAGTGAACTGACTTCAAGTTTCCTTTCACAGGTGTGTGATCAGGTCATATTTAGAACAAGAAGAAAACAACAGGATGGAACAGGAAGCACAAATGGAAAAAGTTCAAGTTGTAAAGACTGAGATTTAATAATAATAATAGTAATAAATAATCAAACAGTCCAACCTGTAAATATTTGGTAAGGTTGTCTGTGTCTTTTGATAGGGTTGATAAGTTTTCAGTGTGTGTGTGTGTGGTTTTGCTATATATTAATTATTTTTACATTTCTTCATTTTATGTAAATGAAGGTTGTTGTTGAGAGAGAGAGTTTAAGTTCATTAGATCTGTACTTTGTGTTTACTGTTTTCAACCCCCAGTAATCCACTGTTATATGTACTGTATGTGCATATGTAATATATATGTATATTTCTTAATGTTGTTTTCTTTATGGATTTCAGAGGTTAATATATTTTATATGAACATATAGACAACAAAAGTGTAAATATTAATTTGTACAGATGTTTATACTGTAAGTACTGTCATATTTAAATTGAAGAAAAAATGTGGTTCAATAGTTTAACAGGCATTGTAACCACCAGGATAAGCTTTTCTGTGTTGTTTATCATTAAAATAAGCAAAAAAGAAACAAAAATGCTTAGTGTGCAGGTGTCAAGAACACAATTTAACACAATTAGATTGAATTCATTAATGTGTATTATTGGGATTATAATAGTAAAGTTGCAGTTATAATTCTGAAAGTTTTTCTAGATATTGTTTTTTCAACTGTGCTGAAAAAACAACAACAATGCAATAATTAACCCATACACAAAATAGTTACTCACTATTTACTCACCCTCAAGTGGTTCCAAACCTTTAGGAGTTTCTTTCTACTTTTGAACACTAAAAAAGATATTTTGAAGAAATCTGAAATCCTGTAACCATTGACTTATAGCAGGGATAAACAAACTACTACCAAAGTCAATATACTGTATGCAGGTTTTCTGATTTCGTATAAAATATATTTAGTGTTCAACAGAAGAAAGAAAGACAAACATGGTTTAAACAGCTAAAGCACATGTGTCAAAGCCCGTTCCTAAAGGGCCGCAGCTCTGCACAGTTTAGTTCCAACCCTAATTAAACACACCTGATCAAACTAATTGAGTGCTTTAGACTTGTTTGATACCTACAGATAGGTGTGTTGAAGCAAGGCTGGAACTAAACTCTGCAGCCTCCGGCCCTCCAGCAATTGACTTTGACACCCCTGAGCTAAAGGGTCAGTAAATAATGACATAATTTTCACTTTTTAAAGATTTCCACTTCATAATATTGCAAACTATTAGTTAATTATTAATTGTTACATTAGGAATTATTGTTTTAACATACAGATAGAAGGCAACAATGTGTGATTAGAGATAATTACAATTTTCATTAAAAATACAACAGAAATAACATTGTTGACAACTATCTGAAACTATGAGACAGAGAAAATACAATTATAAAATTGAAAGAAACTATAAAGTCCTGAGTCGAATAATTGCAGTGTTCTTGTTTGTTGTTGTGTTTAATATTTCTGGGTTATTTTATTTTCGATTTCTCATGTCCACTTGTTTATGTTTTTTTTTATCCTGTTATAATTACTACATATATAACTTTATAATACTAAATGAGTTGATGATTTTGAATAATGGACTAGATATTTATTATATTGGACAAATTATAACTAAAATAAATAATGACACAATGTGAATAAGTAAAAAAGAAAGAATATGTTGTTGAATAAATCATTTTTAAAAATGCTTAAAGTTTTAAAGTTTCACAATTGAAGTCATACCATGCAATGAAGAAATGAAAATGAAAGTTTCTCATGCACATAGAGACTTGCAAAAGCGAGTACAATTAAAAAGACAGTAATTTGTACAACAGTAAAAGAACAGCTAAATAGTAAATTTAATCACAACAATTGGAATAATACAAACAACTATATATATATATATATATAATTCAACATGTCACAATCTTTCTCAGAAAACATATTTTTAAAGCTGCTGTTGACTCGAAGAACCAAAGTAATTCACACATGCATAGAAAACAAAACTAATTTGTTTACAACTCAGGTTATGTGTAGTACTTTAAAATGAAATGAAGTGAAATGACACATGGAGAAAAGTATTGAACACACGAGGAATGGAAGGTGTAGAAAGGTATGGCCCAGACAACAAGCTGAAATCTCTCAGTAGTTAGAAAGCAACCCTCACCCTCGTCAGTGAAAATTAATATTATTTGCTTCAGTCCAACATTTACATTACCAGGAGGGGAAGATGAAACCAGGGGGGACATTTCATCAAGACCATGATCCAAAATACAGACAAGGAAACTCTCAAATGGTTTCAGAGAAAGAAAATCAAGCTGTTTGAATGGCCCAGCCAATCACCTGACTTGAATCTAATAGAAAATACAAAATAAAGATCAGATTTGATAGATGAGACCCACAGAACCCTCAAGAATGGAGAAAAATTCTCCAAAATGTTCCATACAAGATCTTGAAGCTTTCCTTAAATTTTTTTTATATACAAAGTGTGACAGTAAATACATTTCAGTAGTTAAGTAATTTCTCCTTATTCAGTTCAATTCATCTTTATTTCTATAATGCTTTTACAATGTAGATTGGGTCAAAGCAGATTAACATAGAAGTTTGAGTAAATTAAAATTGAACTGTGTCAGTCCAGTGTATGCTATTATATTGTTATTACACATAAGTAATTTTTCAGATGTTTTTGCTTATTTGTTTGATGTATTGGTATGTTTAGATTGTTTGAGTTTTTAACAATATATAGGTCAATTTTATGTCAACAGCTCCTTTAGATATATACTTAGAAATAATCCTCATGTGTTCCACAGGAACAATCCACAGGATTGCTGTAAAATATACACTGTAAAAAGAGTATTTTTGTCTCGTAATCTTGGGGCAACCAATTTAATTTAAGTGCTAGATTATACAAAGATTAAAAATAAAAAAACAGAAAGAAGAAAAAGGCAAATCAAAAACGTGTAAATTCTGAATAATTAAAAACAATTATAATAATCAGATGCTGTTTTAGAACCAGTATAGACCATTTCAATGTGGTCATGCCATTGGCCCATCAACATTTCCTGCTTATCAAATATTTCATTACTGTAACAAAAGGGCAATCCAATCATCACTTAATGTTAAAACAGCTATCATAACAATATTTATTAATATGTGGCTCTTTTTGGATTCTCGGAAGCTATAGAAATGAAAAAATGTAAAACAGAAAATACGTTGGGATCATTCTTTTTGTTCACATCCCTCAAAATGGTCTATAGTATAAAACTGTTGCTTCGCCCTATATTTTAAACATATAGTTTAAACTTTAAAACAGTGGGGTTTCTTGTCTGTCATGCTGCTTTTAAATATTTGAAAAAAAAATATACAAGTTTTGATATGGAGAAAGTTTTGTAAAAGACTTGTAAGTATTTTAGAAACGTGTTAATTGACTGAATGTTGTGTGAAAATTGCAACACAATCTCACGGCAATTCGTAACTTTTGGATTTAGTGGCTAATTCGTATGACTTTGTACAGTGTAATACTGCGTACAATATAGTACGAATGTTATGCTCAAAACGAGTCGATGTTGTGCTAATTGTGCTAAGAGTTTTGAAAATGTGACTACAGATTGGAAAAGGTTGTTAGCGATTGAAAAAAAAAACTTTAAGTAATATTAAAGTGCGACGAAGTTAAAAACAGGAGGAGGAGGAGGAGGAGGAAGAAGAAGAAGTAGAATTGGCTTTTGAACGAATGATCGAGCCTTTCTTTCGGTTTCGTTTTGAAAGCAAGGAAGAAAGGGCAAGTAACAACGTTTTGATCATGCAGAAGATGTACTTTTTAATGTGTAAGTATGAAATGCATTTATTCTTACATGCATCTGCATATTTGTTGCATAATAGCAAAACATTCACATAACTAATATCCTGCTAAAGTGTAACCGGACACTTTGTTTACCTTCCGCTTCCATGCATACATTTCGATTGGTTTCGTTTTCAGTATAGTTTTTTTTATTCGAGATAAAGTGATCTAATATTAAATAATGTTAAATAATTTCCCCCCTAGTTCATGTTCTTGTTCACCTCTCAATTTCGATAGAGGAGAAAGGACGGATTAAAATACCATGTCGAGCTAATATTGAGGAAGGTGTGAAGTATAGAAGAATCAACTGGTACAAGGTTTGTATCAAACTATTTATAGTGCTCCAGCTCTAATTGCATTACGCCTAGAGGAATATGTTTCCTGCTAGATTGGGTAAAAAATTCAACTTATTTTACAGGTTGAAGGAGCTTCTAATATGCTGACTGGACTTGTTTCAAAGAATTTGATGAAAAACACTACTACGCTCTATAAGTTTGCTGCTCATTCCTATGAAGTTGGAGAGGACAACTCCTTGCTTATTCCTGCTGTCACTCAAAATGACTGTGGCACCTATAGATGCACATTATGGCCTCCACTGGGTCATTATATTCAGGAAGGAAATATTGAGTATTCAGAAGGTGACAAACTTAAAATTGACTTGTTATTCGTTTATTTTTTGTTGAAAGTATTCAGTACACATTCATTACAGTTTAATACAATTTATAAAGCCATTAATTTTACTAAGTTGTACATTTAGTTTTTACTGTACTTTATAATGGAGTAACTTACAGTAAAGGAGAAGGAGCTACCAAAGACAAAAAAATCCATAAATGTCTTTTGTTTCATTTTCACAGATTGTGTTTTTATTGTGAATGATAAATGTGACAAATTATTATTATTGTGTGTGTGTGTGTGTGTGTGTGTGTGTGTGTGTGTGTGTGTGTGTGTGTGTGTGTGTGTGTGTGTGTGTGTGTGTGTGTGTGTGTGTGTGTGTGTGTGTGTATGTGTGCGTGTGTGTTTGTGTGTGTCTTTTGTTTAGGTTGCATAAAGCTTCAAGTGCATGCGGTTGGCCAGGTAGATGCTCCGCCTGCCAATAATGTTTTTAAATTCCTCATAGTTCCATGGGCTGTTTTGGCTTGTGCTGTTGTTATCATGTTTCTTACTCTGAAAGCAAAAACAAGGAGAAAAAACTTGTAAAGTTGTATGCATTATTTGATGTCAAAAAGACTTTCTCTAGTCTGTAGTAAGATGTATGTAAGTTCACCTTGCATTTCAATTAAATGTGAAAATGTATTTTTTTAGCTTATATTAAAAAGTTTCAATAATAAATTTAACATGATTCAGTTTGTTTAAAAATAAATTGCAATAAACATTAGTGAACGGGTGCATGATTTCTGACAGCTTCATGGATGACTTCCTTCCAAGTCTTTCTTTTCTTCTTTTTTTATTTTTAGAGACAACAACAGAAAATTAAAAATTCTGACATCCATAATAATAGAATTAAAAAAAATTGATTTCAAGTTCACAGTTTTCATTTCAGATATAAAACAAAAAACTATTTAGCTTTAATATAGATTAGACCTCCACAATGACAGTATATGTAAGACGTATATATACCCCATAGACAGCACTATTTAATTAACCTTATTTTTAATTGTATCTTGACATACATTAAAGACAGTCCAGATATTAATGAAAATCAATTATTAAAAAAAACTTATAAAAAGGTTTAGAGTTTTTCATTCTACATTTATGAACATGAAATTTACCAAACTAAATTTTAAGATTAATTCTAAGTTTCACAGATACTCTTTTTGGATCAAAATAAATGTTTCGGTGTAATTACAACTATAATCAGGTTTTTCTTGAACATACAAAGATAAGGTTCCCCAAAACATTTTTAAATGGTTAAAAAAAAAAAAAAATACCAATGACTCTGGGTGATCTTAACAAAATGAACTGTTTTCATCAATTGCCATAATTGTTGCTAAAATATCATAAACATTATGAAGTACTATTAAATGCAAATCCCTAAATTTATTTGATACCCAGAATTAAAAAGGTAGCAGGCAAGCTTTTTCTCCCCACAAAATATACAAATCAAGCATCCAAACTAGTTTTTAATAATCTTTAAATGTACTAGGGAATGGTCGTTTTTACATAAAGTTTTTTATACAAAATCAAATTGGCTGATTCGTCTAAATTAAATAACAGATAAGGATTAAATTTATTTGTCCATCCAATTTTGCAAATAAGATTTCCATTTAACTCTAAGAATTGTCCACAAGATTGTCGAGAGAAATAGTGTACATAACACAACATCTGACACGACTTCTTAAGATCTTGTTGGTAAACCAGCAGTACGTTTCGATTTATATAGGCAGCGTTTGGCTAAGTATTTCAGCCATGACACGGAAATCAGCCAATCAGAGAGAGAAAAAGAACAGAAGGCGGTCATGATTGCAGCGACCCTCGGTCAAGCCCGATTGGTTCAAACGATGCAAACAGGCACCCTTACATAATGTATATGTATGTTACCGACGGTGTGCTTTAGATTAGAAAGCACTGTTGCTTTAGTTTAGACAGATGAGCAAAACATTAGGATTATATAGTTAAATTAAACGAAAACCACCGCAGATTTACACAATAATAAAGCAACATGTGCAAATGTGTTTATATGAGGAGAAATTGTCGAGTAGTCAACTTCTTTGAAAAATAAATCTGGTGTTCTTTTAATATGCTTACAATAGATCCTAAACTTGAGTTAATAGTCGGCATAAAAACATGCCTATATTCAAACGAGTCAAACCCACGCTTTTTGTAGGTGTTTGTTGCGTAAAAGTGTAGGAAGCAAGCAACAAAGTTTAAGAAGATCTGAGCCAATTCACTAGAACGATGATGATTCGCCTAATAGTGCTAGGTGAGTAAGATTTCTCTGTCACTTTATACAATGAGGTTTCATTAGTCAATGTATTTACTAACATAAATTAAGAATGACCAATACATGTACATAATTTATTAATCACAGTCCAAATATTACTAAAAACTATTACATTATTACAATCCAAAGTTGTGTTTATATTAGTTAATACACTGTGATATAACTTGAACTAACTTTGTTACCATTGACTAATGTTATATAATACATACATGTTGTATAAATTTCTAATAAATACTGTAATAAATGAATTGCTCATTGTCCACATTACATTATAGCATTATTATATATAGCACTAATACAACTCTACTATAAAATGTTACATATATCTCGATTATACACATTCTTTTTGTCAAAAGGGTGTAAGAGTTGCTGATTTCTATAGCCAGTGGAAAGCACAACATATCAAAGTTTAGGTCAATGCATTAAATCCAGCATAAAATTATTATATAAATTATTTACATTTATATAAATGTTACTAAAGTAAATCCATAAATCCAAAAACCCAATAACAAACCATTCAAGCATCAGGTCACTTTTTCAGTGTTTATAAGAGTTATTTTAATGCTTTATTTGTGTTGAATGTTTCTTTTTTAGCGCTGGCCCTTGGTACAGTAGTTGGGAATAAAGAAACAACCGTCACTGCAGACTGCAGTGGGGACATTGTTTTACCCTGTTTTGCCCTACAGAAGTGTCAGAAATACACCTCAGTCACGTGGTACAAGGTGAGTCTATACAGTACATGTACAGTATGTGTGAAATCAAAAATGACCACAAGTAAATGCATCATATTTATATCATACTGACATCCTCGAAGATTGTACACTGATTTGATAAACACCTCACATGCTGTGTTAGATCTTATTGTAATTATCAATGAACCCAAATTATTAAACTGAGTAGGTATGTAATTAATTTTCAGTAACTCAAAGCGCTGCATGAAAGTGTTTATAAATTCACAGTGTGCTTTGCAGCTACTGCTAAGTGTGTGGTGTAGCATTACAGAACAAAGAATCGATGATAGGAGAAGATACTGAAACACCATGCACTCAAAAAAAGCGACGTTTGCTTTTAGTATAAACTACTTATTTAAAATCAATTGAAACAACACAATTCTTGAATTTTTTTTGGGACAGTTTTATACATTTTTGATTTATAAATATTTATAATAATTTATAAATAATTTATGTTCAATACACCTAAATTTGTAAAAACTAATAAGTTACACAATCCATAAATGTGAGTTTATCTCTAGATGTGGAAATTGGGCTGAGGTCATCCGGGACTAAACAGGAGCCCTTCATTAACCTAATTAAAACATCTATGACCAAAAACAGCTTGGAAACCACAAAAACACAAGTGCTAGGTGATAAGATAAAATAAAAACAAAGATAAAATAAATCAGTTATTATATTATATTATATTATATTATATTATAATGTTTAATAATGTGTTGGAAAAACTTCTCTCTGTTCAACAGAAATTGGGGAAAAAATAAACAGAGGGGCTAATAATTCAGGGGGGCTAATAATTCTGACTTCAACTGTATATAGCTACTGTATATAAAGCAACCAGTGAGTATAATGTTACACTGCTGAGGCAAGGTTCACAGCCTCTCAGATAGAAATCAAAATGCGCAACAAAAAGAAACAAAAGGAAGGAAAAATTCTAAATGGAAAGTTCGATTAATACCACACAATGATTTTACCATTGCTGTTGGGTGTAAATATTATTGAAGTTGGGGAATGCACATGAAATTACAATTATTAAACCATAGTTCTATTGTAGTTACCCACTATTTATTTATTTATTTATTTCAAAATTTCACAACCCTTTCCTCTAGTTCACATAAGTACATTAAGTTCTTTCAGTTTTTGCTTTCGCAAGTGAAAAAATAAAGTTAACGGGGAAAAGCCACATAAGAAATCAAAACGCTGTCACTTGTTGCATGTATTCCCTGTCAAGTCTGCTTCTTTGGGTAATTGCTAAGAATTATAAGTAAGTTATTATATTATTATACTGAAATAAAATAAGTATTTTAATATCAACTTACTAGTACTATTCTTAAGTGAATGCATATTTCAGTGCTCCTTGTGGCTAAATTCTAATAATGATAGTTTACTAAACAGTTTAGTTTATGCTTGTAATTGTATATTCTCTTTAAGTGAATTTAATATCATACAGTATATACAGTATTTCTCGTAGCCATTCAAGCCTGAACTTGATTTGTTACTATGTAAACTTGAACATGTAAATTTATAAAGCAGTTAGTAAAAATTAGTTTTTTTTAAAGTAGTTATTACACTGTAAAAAATGCTGGGTTACACAAAATTAATTTGTGTTACGACAACATGAACTAATTAAGTTAACTTTTTTAGGTTGATTGAACATAAAACAATTAAGTTATTCCCAAAAAACCTCAATAATTGTGTTGTTTCAACTCAATTTAAATAAGTAGTCTAAACAAACAGCAAACATATTTTAAGGGACTCTTTTTGAGTAATCTGGTATTCTGTTCTGTAAAAGTGAAGTATACTTGATGGTAGTTTTAATTATATTTCTGTGAATTATATAAAACATATAGTGAAAGTCTAAATATTTGATTTATATTAATAGGGGACTTAAATAAAATAAACTTTATTTTTGTAATTGTGACTCTTATGTGCACTTTAAAAAAAGGTTCCAACATGAAGGAATATAGGTAACTAATTAGTTTTTTCAATTTTTAGTGGATTGAACATAAAACAATTAAGTTGTCCCCAAACACCCTCAATAATACTGCGTTTTCAGCTCATTTTAAATAAGTAGTTTGAAAAAACAGCTAATTTTTTGAGTGTGCTTTGAGGTAAAAGGAAGCATATGTTGCGCACACTGAATGCAGTTCGTGGTTAAAATGGCAAGACGTGCAGAGGTGAGAGGAAAACAAAAAAGAAAAAAAAAAGAAAAAATATAACAACATTTGAGCACAGTATTTTTAACTGCTCATTTTCAGCATGCTTTTCTAGCCCCTGTTAAATGAAAGTACTGACGCACATTAATTTCCTTCACATCCGTTACACTTGACACCTATTTCGCAACTACATTTTTCAGAGATGAAGAAAAATATTTTAAGATTTTACTAAGTATATTTTAAGTCTACTAGTAATTCACGTGTATGCATTGTTAATAAAAGTATACTTTTAAGCATGCAATAAGTTAAACACTGGCTGTGTACGCCAGAGTACACAAATTAAATTTTTTCATTGCAATTTTTCTACAAGTAAATGAATAGGTATGCTGTTAGTTTACTAGTTAAGAGCATTACTAGTTTATGAAAGTATTCTATAAATCAGAGATGCCCAAACTAGGGCTTGTGGGCCAAAGTTGGCCCATGCTAACCTTTGATTTGGCCCGCCATCCCATCTGAGAAGAGGGAGAATAATGAGGATGGTTTAAAGATTGTCAATTTAGATTTAATGTAACCTGTTTGTTTTATTGTTAAAAGCTAACTGAAATTAAATGGTGTAAATTAATCAGATTTTGTTTAAATGTACATACTGTCACCTGACAATGCAAAGACTTTGGTGAGCAAATCAAGTCAAAGGCAGATTCTGCTTGACCTGTGTATTTAGTATTGAACTCCAGTATTATAAATGTGATTGTTTTTGTTTTTATTGCTATAAGTTTTCATTTTAAAGGTTATACTGCATCAGATAATACAATTTAAAGTAATATTTTCTATTTATTTTGAAACATTATTAAAGAATTTAGGAAATTACCCATGGCACCTTCAATGTAAAATAGTTTGGCATATTTATCTTTGGCCCACAGCTCTCAAAGATTTTTGATTTTTGGCCCTTCATAAGAAACAGTTTGGCACCCCTGCTTTAAATCCTACTGTCTGTAAATTACTAGTTTTGTAGCTGTTATTTATGCAAGTATGCTTGTGAATTATGTCACCTCAAAGCTGACTTGTTATATAAACTTGTAAAGTCTAAAAGAAAGTATGTAAAAAGACGTGGAAAAAAGTATTGAATAGGCTACTCAAATTACCATGACTACAAGCCAATTATTCTTTTAAACATATATTTTGAGTGAAAGTATAAGCCAAATATACTGAAACACTTTGTTAGTAGAAGTACAGTGTTCAGCATATATAAGTCTAATCACAAATCAATCTTTTAAATTCATATTTTTAATAGGAAGCTATACAATATTATATTTGTGCATATACATTAGATTAGTTAGTACTGAAGCCAAATCTGGAGCTTAACTAACAAAATAACTTATGATAACTGTCCAAAAACTAGTACACCCAAATTTATATGTTATAGAAAATATCAAATACAAATTTTAAAAAAGAGGAAAAATCAAGAGAATCAAAAATATTGAAAAAATTAGTTGAAATTGTGTAGGTTGTAATTTTTTTTGCAATATTTTTCTTGAATTTAATTGTATCATCTTTCCATTTCTAAATATGTTTGGTGACTAAAATATTATTTTAATAAATATATCTGTTTAATGAATCTGTTTTGTTTACACACCGAAATATATTGCCTATATTCACTGAGAAATGGATAAAAATATTGGTTTTCAAAATGGGGTGTACTTAATTATGCTGAGCACTGTATGTGTATCAGTAATTTCAAATATATTTCTGAGGAGTGCATAGACTATCTGGGAGTAGACTGAAATAGTGTGCTAAATAAACGATAAGTAATTAAACGTAAAATAACTGTTAAAATCTGATATTGTGTCAACTTTATAAAATAAATTACTTTAACTTGGTTTAACTAAGAGTTTTTTCAGCCTTTATCTAAAAAGCATTCATTTATTTTAGATTTTTGTAACAATTTAAGTTTTTCAATATACAGTAGACTTTATAGAGTAAACTTTAAAGGTGAGGGAAGTTTGAATTGCCTTGAATCACAACTCTTTCTTAGCCTTTTTAGTGCTGCAAATGTTATATTCATCACTAGACTCATTATTACCTTTTTCTCTCTCGTTTTCCCCCAAAGTTATACAATAACAGCAGTGACAAATCTACAATGATAATCCTCATAAAGTCGGAAAAAGTCATCCAAAACGAAAACCACAACAATCCAGTGTCACTAGATAAAAATGCATCTTTGGTCTTAAGGAAAGTTGCTCCTGCAGACTCCGGGACCTACAAGTGTTTCATAAGAGCCATAGTTGGAGAAATGAACTGTCAGAAGGACATTCGACTGAGTATCCCAGGTATTACTAATAAAACAATTGTGAAAAATATACAGATTTATATTCTGCCATGAAATAGAACTTTTCCTTTTGATCTATATTTGTAATTCTTTTGTGAAATGTTGCCAACTATAAACACACATATACAAAACAGGTTTCCAGCAAGTTGCTTTTTAGTTTACTTATATCTTTTAATCATTTGTATGTATTGTTAAAAATATTTTCAAGTCAAATAATATTCATCTGCATCCCCAGATTGTGCATCTACACCCGCCACCTTTGATTCCACCACCGAGTTTATTAATGAATCATGGTCAAACATTACCTCTCCGATTTCTCAGGTGGATGAAAAGTCAGAGCACTACTTAATATTTTGCGGTTGTATAGGAGTGGCTGTGAGTAAACTTGTCCTCTCTGCTGTGTTCATATGGGTAGGTATTTCGACTATAAGTAGTTGATTTACTGAATCACACAATCAGAACTTCACATGCCAAAGCTCTTGACAAAATCATTGACATTCTAATGGTACAGTAATGTTGACTTTGAAAGTGTTTAATGTGGAAAGCAATTCGTATGCTGTGAAGGTAATTAGATGTTTCTGTCCTCAGGTTTTTAAGAAGCTCTGTGAACTTAAAAGATGACTTAAGGCCAAACATTATCATCACCTTCCTACATTCTGCCATGCCAAGTAACAAACTGGATTTTTTTTAAAAAATGAATAATTTTATTGATTAATATATGTGTGTCTGTTTCTCTAATTGAGGAACTAATACCGTATGTGCTTTATATTCAGTGCATCAGTGATTTTTAAAAAAAACAATGTCACTATTTACTTTTCTCAACTAAAATCTCAATTAAACAGGGGCCACATCTGTTAAGCCATATTCATAGTTCAAGTGTTGTGTACTACATTTTGAAAAAATATTGTATGATACTTCACTACCTTTATGTCATGAACTGAGATAAATGTTAGATAGTAATTCATTGTTTACACATGGTAAGCAACTTACTTTTTTATTTAATTTCTTATCAGTTATCATGCAAAATATTTCAAATTTATTTATTTTTTATTGCAATTTAAGTGCAGTTTGTCATAGGTGCTGCTGGTAACTAGCATCATAAATTATTTGTATACATATTAATGCAGCAACTGACCAGTATTAGGGTTAATAACTTTGTGTGTTTGATTCTGTGTGATTCTATGTAACGTGAATTAAATTTGTATGTGTGTGACACATTATAAAGCCATTGGGTTTTACGTTTATGCCTATACTCATGATTGATAAAAAAGTTTTACAGTTTTACAGTGTGGCAAAATAAAAAAATAAATCAACTGTGTGGAACTGTGTGAAGACAACCCACAGATCAAAACAAAGTCAGGCAAGGGGAAACAGACCGCACATTTCAGAGTAACTGGCATTATAGCACACAAGTGGTATTTCTTCAGAAAGACACGAGTGTGAACAGCATGTTCCCAATTCTAATACCCTTTATGGGTCATTTGTTGGCCAAAAGATGGCAGCAAACTCAAGATTTTGCCTTGAATTCCCTCCATTATGGACATGCACGAACGGTTCCTTGGTGGGTATATACTCTTTAAGGAATATTTAAGCATGTCTACCCAAACAGGTTTCCCTTTTTTGACATATCATTAGACTACACTTTTTGTGGCGCTTATGGCTAACCAGAAATCATATCTCTTTAGATATTCATTTAGCAAACCAACATTTGTTCTGGCCCCATAGGCCTGTGTAATTTTCACAGTGATTACACATTGATTATCCTGTTTTGCCAGAATGAGAACTGTGGCAACAACTCTGAATCAGAAAATTAATTAGTTCCGCCGAGCTCCACCCGAGAAAGCAACAAAACGTTGAATTTCATGTTTACTTCTTTCAGAAGAGTAAAAAAAAAAAAAGATTTCAGACCTCAAATAATTCAGAAAGTGAACACAGCTGAGAGAGAAAAATGTCAATAGACCTTGTGCTGAAAGAATCCCCATTCGTGTCTGGCATTAAAAGAACAGTTCAGTCAGATTTCATACAGACTGTTCTGCATCTATGACATTTTTACAAAACACTAAAACATTATTCTTTTCCCCCATAGTGTATTTGATTAGTTTTGTCACAACAACAGTGCAAATAAATAAATAATTGAAAGCTGGGCTATTACAAATGATATTAATGCCCAAGATATAAAACACAAAGGAGAAATTTAAAAACAATAGAGGGAGATGTAATGAGAAAATAAACCACAGCATCACCAATATGTCAATATTCTTTACTGTTAACACTAATCATTGTTCTGCTGGTAATTAAAATAATGTTATTTCAACCAACAAACTGTTTGAGATGCTCCGCATAACAATAATAATTTGGATCATGATTTCTATGGTAACAGAATAAATCTTAGCCATTTTCATTTGATAGCTTCATAGCATGACATGCTTAATGATTCTTAACAGGCATTGTAACTACACGGTTAACGTTTTAGGATCATCGGTAAAAGTAAAAAGAAAAAACACCCCAGCAAAATAACCAAGTCAGCTTAACAGAAATCCTTTCAGATGCATAACATCTCTTTACAGAAAATGAGGCTTGTCCTATTTCACATGTATCTGGTTCCGTGACACATTTCCTGTATTTGCTTTTGAACTGGCACATATTCTACACGTCAAAATAAACTCTGAAAATAAAATACTGTACATTTAATTGTGGGATAAAAAGAAGCTACAAATGTTTGACAAAACACATACTCATCTCTGCACCAATATATTGTGCAACATTTTACAATTTACACAAATTGTATGTACTGTATATCTTACACAAACCTTTTTATTGACAACTCGCTTTGGGGCACATGAAATTTACTGTTCATGATGAATTATTTGTATGTAAATGCAGTTATGGTACCACCGAGCAGCATTAAACAAACTGTGTAAAGACATGTATCTGTGTTATCTTCCCAGCACACACAATGTCATAAGACGTTAATATTAGGTTCGATTTAAGTCGGCAGCATCTAAGAACGATGTTATTTTGACGTCCGATAATGACATGAAATGACGTTGATATTTTGTTGATTTTAGTTGTGTTGGAAAGTGACCAAAATCCAACGTCAAGCCAACATCTTAAACCAACTTCATACTGATGTTAAATGATGGCTACTACTGATGGTTACTGACATTTATTCGTCAGGTATGGCAACCAAAATCCAACGTCTGGTAGATGTCATAGTGGTAACATCCACACGACGTAACGCTGTAACATCACTAGACATTGATATTTTGTTGTTTTTAGGTTGCAACGAAAAGTATCCAAAATGCAATGTCTGTCCGATGTTGGACATTGACCGACATCAACCTGATTTTCATTTTCAATCAAAATGCAACGTCCCACGCTGTGGAGGTACAACGTCAATCTGATGTCATGTTTATGTCCTGTGCCTGCTGGGTCGTGGTAAATATGATAGGAGAGTTGTTTTGCTTTCCACTTCATTATGCTCTTTTAATAAGTAATATAAATGTAGCTTAGGACTAAATATTTTTAAAAACTTTATGGTGTAGGGGAGTTCTCAGTTCTCATCAAAGGAAAGTGAAATACAGCAATAGTCTGGATACACTGTGCATTAAGAAAAAAATCTTATTGCCATTTTCAGACCTGGGACCGTTATGCAAACTTACTTCATGTCATACACTATCAAGTGGTCATGACCTCAAGTGTAAGCATCAGGACGAGCACTTACTGTCCTCATATTGTCTTGTGCAAAGCATGCTGGGAACTAGAAATCCACTTTTTTGTGTGTGTATGTAAATGACTGATAAGATTTTCTGCCTAAGACGGGTTCTTTTATTCATCTACAAGGGGCCCGAAAGCACAAAATAATGACTCTTATACTAAATCTCATTCTTTCCAGTTGAGAAGCTCAACATGAAACTGTGCATGGAACCCAGTGACCTTCCCCCTGCCATGTGGCAGTTTAAGGCACAAAATATACAGAACAAAAAGTTCATCAACAATTTTGTGCAATATTGACCCCTGTGGTTGTAAGTAGTACAGTACATTTGTTTTGGGGTTTGCCTTAAAGCATAATGGATGGCAATTACTCATGCTAAACTCCAAGACATCAAATGAATCACTGGAATCAGTAGGATTGCCCTCCAGGTGTGTGGAGCTGAGGTGTAGAAAGTGCGAAGGCAAGATTATTAACGTCATTATTGGCCCTCACTGATTGTTGATGAATCTTACTGTTCTGTATCATGTTTGTTTTCCCCCCTACAGCTATGTTACAGATAGATTATCTCAAGTGGTATGTACTGTAGGTTACTAGCCTTGACTGTCTTTCAACTGAAAGTGCGTCAAATTTAGGTTTTTTTTTGTAGCTCAATTGGTAGCTATAGCAAGCCCTTAAGTTTGACTCCCAGTCTCCTTATTACTGATTTGAATTAATTTGCTGCCAAATGAATTTTCCCAGTTTCCCAGTGATGGGTTTCGGCTGGAAGGGCATCCAATGTGTAAAACATATAGGTAAGTTGGCGGTTCATTCCGCTGTGGCGACCCCAGATTAATAAAGAGACTAAACAGAAAAGAAAATGAATTAATGTGTTAATGTTAATAAAATGTTAATTAATAAAGATAATTAACTTAATTTGTATTATATATTAGTATTGTAATATATAATACAAATATATTAATAAATATAAATATTAATAAATAATGAAATACTTAATATACTAATATATAAATCTAATAATTCTAATTCTAATGTACAATACTAACTATTGATCTAAACAATTAAGTCTCAACCATTTGATGCTGTTGTGAACACTGCAAAAGCAATGTGAATATTCGTAAAAAGCATGATATATTGAATGATTAAATATTGCCATTAGTCTAATAGACATAGACACAAACTGTGAATCATGTCTTTGGGTAATCAACATCAAGGAAAAGAGAACAAACACTGTCATTAAGCAAAAGCCTTTTATTTTATTTATTTTTTTTGTTTTTGCAGATATCAGCAGAAGCTTTTGGCCACTGTTACAAGTCAAGTTCTAAAGCTCATGTGCTAACAGATAACATTGCAGTGAGACTCAATACTGGTCAGAGAAAATAAGCTGAATAGCAAACCTAAACCACTAAGCACACAAAATAAAATAAAACACAGGGTGATTGTGCTTTGGGTGACCTGAGACGGAATTTTGCCTTTCTAACCCTGTCTACCTTTTTTAGACTTCTAAATAAAAGACAAAAACACCCCAAATTAATGTAATTTGCTGCTGTAACTGACATGCTTAGTTGTCTTTTGCCATGTTATGTCTCAGAAAATACATAAATGACAAGTTTTCAGTTACATTCTGCCACTAAAACGCAAAAATACAGAAATGCGAGACTTTGACAACTACATAATCCACATGTTAAATCCAGCAGTTGGGCTGAGATTACTATTGTTGGAAATGAGAGGCAATTTCAGCTGAATATGACTCCTTAAAGAAGAGCCAATGCACTCTTAACATATTTAATGGCCCAAAAGCAACTTTGCCTAAGCACTGTTAAGATTCCACTTTTGCCACTTTGAACACAGGCATTTACGCACAGTTTTCAGACACAATGGCTTAAACACTGTTACACAGAGTAGACAAAAATAGACTATTTACACATTTAAACACTGTACTTTGGGGTCTCAATTTGAGATGCAACTAGTTAAACTGTTATTGTAAATTTTTATTATTAATTGTATTATTTAGTTTGTTCACCTCTGCACTCGAGTTGTTTAAAACTCGATAAGCATTTTATGCTTCAGCAAGTCAGTCTAATGAGATCTTCATCAATTTGTATTAAAAATGCATTTTTAAAAATGAAGCATAAATGTCCCTCCAAACACAACAATCAAAGGGCATTAGCAATTGTACAAAAAGCCAAGAATATATTTTTTTTCCATATGTGTCTCAGTTTCAATTAAAAATGTGCTTTTAACCCCATATTGTAATTACAAGACTTTAATTTGTTAAAAGCTTATATGCCCTTTTAGAACTTGTACTGACATGTATCACATGATGGCTATATCACTGGGATATTCCCAATTAGGCTAAACATTCAGGTGTTGATAGCTTTGCCACTGATACAAATAATGTCCAATGTTTTTGTTCAAAAATGTAGATTTTTCTCATATATTTGGCCGGCCCACACTGAGATGGTGTTTTAAAGCAATAAAAAAACATATCTTTTTAAAAACGCTCTCCAAAGTGCACAAATTTGGGAATTTAGACTTTGTGTTGCAGTGTGGACTGCAAAAATGAAGGCGTTCAAAAAGGACAACTCATTTTTAGTCATGTGACCAATTCAGCTAAAACGGTGGATGACATCATACAGCAGTTGTTTGGATGGTCAACGTTTTGGCATCATTGTTAAAGATTAATGTCAGTTTGTACATGCTCCAGATAGCTTTTTGTCAAAGGACATGGAATGTTTACTCAGAGCTGTTGTTTTCTAGTGTATATTCTTGCTTGCATTTATAAGTTTATATTCCTCTGCTACCTGCATCTCGCTGTTGGTACATTTACAAAATTGTTGTTTGTCCTCAACATATTGCATTGTGGCAATCGTTTCAAAGAGCTGGAATGTAAATAAATGCCATGCGGAACTGACACTGGTCAAAGAGTCTCTTAACGCAGTGGTCCTCAACCACCGGGCCGCGGACCGGTACCGGCCCGTGGATCAATTGGTTCTGGCCTGCACAAGTAATCGTTAATTATTTCTGTTTTGTCGTTTTATTATTATCTGATTCTGAACAATTTTTTATTTAGAAAAAAAATGTAATGTAAGTGTATCCTCTCGCTTACATCTCGGTCACTTGAGCACACAAATTTAACCAACGAGCAGCAAAATAAGTAAGAAACAGATGTCTTTGAAAAGTTTTTTGCTAAGGGGAAAAGGTCCAGTAAAGAACCTGCGAACAGCCAAGAAATGGATCCACAACCCATTTGTGTCAACTAATCAGGTGAATCTACCATGTCTATGCAAGAAGATCAACTGCTGGAGATGGCAAATGTCAATGGCCTTTTAGGGGTCTTTCACATATCCCCTCTTTTCTAGTGTCCGCCCAAGTTCATTGTTTTTAGTAGTGTAGCTTGCGCGCGCTAGCGATGTGACGTGCTTGCGCCTTTCAGACGCACTCAGTTCAAGGAATGCCGCGATCATCTGCAGCTTGTATGGAATATACACATTTGGAATCTACGAACCAACCCCCCCCCCCCCCCCCCCTTAAAATTGTCAAGCGTTGACCGATCTGCGGTGATAAAAAGGTTGTGGACCACTGTCTTAATGCATACACAGTACAGAAATGAAAGTGTTTCAGCCATTTCAGTGTGGATGACCAACTATTGAGAAACTATTTTTTTTATCCAGATCTGAATGTATGAGTTACATGATTAATATTATTAATTCCCTTATTTTATATCACAATTTCTGAATTAAAATAGTTATTTTAAATGTTCGTATTTCTTTTTTTGTTGTTGTTGTTCGATATTGAGTTAGATCCCAAAACTCACCTGTTGCATGCATTTTAGAGTATTTTCAGACCCTTTTTGTTTTAGACCCCTTTATGTATGCACAAATAAGACATTACCAACACATAATTGATCTGCCCTTTTTAACAAGCAAACCAAGACCTAACCCCCCCCCACCCAAGTTTTCTGATTTTCTTACACCACCTGAGATTTCCACAGCGCTCATATTTTTTTCTTAACGCTTCCGAATGTTTTTTTTCTCCGTTTGACCTCGGAATGAGAAAAATCAATACAACCACCAAGCTTTGGCATTCTACAGTAGATCAAGGTAAACAGTTTCTTCCCACATCCATTCTCAGTTCAAATCAGACATTTTTACTAACACCTAAAGTGCAGGCTGGCAGCCAAAACAGCAGAGTATCTCCTTAAAGGTCTTCCTCATTTCCAGGCTGCGGCAGGCATAGATGAGTGGGTCAATCACAGAGTTGCACATAATGAGTACCAGGTATGTGGTGAAGTGAGACATGTAGCAGAGGCAGAGCGGATGGTGAGGACAGGACACCAGCAGAATGAGGTGGAGGAAAAACGGTGCCCAGCAGCACACAAACACCCCGAGGAGGATGGAGATGGTGACGGCTCCCTTCATGCAGCTGCGCTGACGTGGAGCAGGGTTTCCAGCGCCAGGAGCCGCCGGGGGCAAAGCTGCGATTCTCTGGACGTGGAGTCTGGCGAGAAGAAACATGTGTACGTAGAGAGTCGCCATGAGCACTAGCATGGCAAAGAACATGGTGATCAGACACACGATAACAGTCTTGCTCTCAGAGTACACAATGAAGACGATCCCACAAACCACACACACCAGCCAGATCACGGCGATGGCCACCAGAGCTCTGCGTACGGTCACAATGCTGTGATAGCGCAAGGCGTAGAATATGGTGACATATCGGTCGACAGCAATTGCTAAGAGGTTGCAGATGGATGCAACAAGAGAGATGCAGATCATTGAGTCACAAACATTGTCCATCAAGCGAACAAATTGGTCACTGGCCACCAAAAGGCGACTGTTTAGTACTGCAATGACAATAGTTTCCAAAGAGTTGGACACACTCACCAGCATGTCCGCAGCAGCCAGGCTGCAAAGGAAAAAGTACATCGGAGAGTGAAGGTTCTTGTTCTTCACCACGGCTGAGATGACGAGGATGTTCTCCAGGAGACTCACGATGCCCAAGGTGAGAAAAACCTCCGCCTGGATCTGGACCTGCTCACACAGCGCCCCTGCTGGAGAATCAGCCAAACTGCCATTAGGAGGCAAAGACGTGCTGTTTGCAGATTTCTGTCCTTTAAGAAACTGCAGATGTGAGTCGTTCATCAGGATTGGTGAAGGAGAACAGACCAGAGATGGAAATTAGAGAGGAAACAAACAAACAAACAAAACAAAAAATAAAGGAATAAAGGAATAAGCAAATAATGAGTACAAAACTCAGAAAATGGGATCAATTATAATAATAAAAGAAGCTTTGCAGGATCGCTGCAGAGTCAGATGCTGCAGCTCTCCAGATGTTGTCTCTGAAAATCCTGCGCTGCTTGTTTGTTGGTGATAGTCCTGTAGAGATGCTCTGTGATTCAGAGGCTCTGAGCAAACGGACTCTCTCACTGCCACTGGCTGTACGTCAGCAGATGCAGCCTCCGCCTGCTCTTTGTGTGTTTGCTAAAGATTGTAAATGAAAGATGTGGGTTTCTACACACACACACACTCTTAGTGCATGGCAACAAGCAGGTATGTGCTGTCTGTGATCCAAATTAATTGTTATTTTAGGACAATTATCAACAATTTTCTCTAACAATCTTCAAATGCATAAATGCAACAGTGAATAGATGTCTTTATAGCTATCGTTCTGTGTTATGACAATTTGCATTCCATTATAATGAAGCACTCAGTACATATAAGTTTGTTTCAACTGCAGGATAAACAATAAATTAAAGATAAATTACTTTTTTCTTCATTTTAAAAAAGATATAAACCCCAAAATGTGCATTTACAGTACATTTAGCAGTTTTTGCCTTTTTTCCTTACAACAGAATTTATATCCTACGATTGCTGGCTATTAGCATTGTGTTTTTCAAAGTTTTGAGTTTACATTTAGTGATTCTAAACTACTACTACTACTAATAATAATACTAATAATACTAATAAAGGTAATTGCTACATATTTCATGACACAATACTAGCTTTTTTCCCAACTGCAAGTAAACATTTTTCTAATTCTTGCTTCATTTCCTGGATTTGTTTACATTAAACAATTTTTTGTGTGTGATTTGATAACTTATTTATAAAAGGTTTAATGCTTCAAACAACTCATTATTTTGCTAAAGCTCTTTCATGTAAGAGAATTTATAATCACTTGATTTTGCACAGACTGTCATAAAGACATGTCCTTGCAGAACTGTAGAGTCATTTTCTCTACTTATGAAAGATAAAAATCCCCTTTCCCTCCATCCATGAAGTTGTATCCAGGGTAACTTGTATATATATATATATATATATATATATATATATATATATATATATATATATATATATATATATATATATATATATATATATATATATATATATATATATATATATATATATATATATATTACTGACAGAAGCTTTTGAATATTAAACCTTAAGCAGAAAAACAATAGGGTATATGCACAGCTATTGTTTCTTCCCATACTTATATACGTCCGGTGAGCGACTTTTTTCAATTGTATATGGTTTCTTTGACAGCATAGATGTTGTAATGTAATTAAAATACAATCAGTTAAATAGACTTCAGCATTCATTTAGTTGTTCAAGCGTAAAACAAGATGAAAAGTCGGTTACATGCACGTGCCCATCAGGATTAGCAGTTGAGCACAAAAACACCATTGAAAATACTGGAGTAAAATAAATGTTCATATTTTAAAGACATGGCACAGAAACATTTAATTTAATGCAGTGCTTCTTGTACAATCCGAGACCCACTTTATATCTCGTATCAATCAGGCAGTGGAGATCATTGATTTTTAAAGAAAAAAGACCTTAAACATGCTGATTTTGTAACTGCATAATTAAAAGTCTTTCCGCATACTTCTGCATATACCCTATTGCAGTGCAAGAACAACCATTCACAGTAAAAGCTAGATCTAGAAAAACCGATAGTACTTAAAGGGAATAAACTGAGTCTGAGCTAATGTGATTTTAATGTAATTCCATGCAATGAGTCTATTCCCACCGGATATCGATTGGTATTTTTTCCACACCTCATCACCTGCTTCAGTGACTTCATGAAGAGTTCTAGACCAGACTGTTTCACATGGTGCTCGATTCACACTCCAGCAGATAATCATTTATCAATACTGAGTCTGATAGTTGCCTCCTCAGAAAATACAAGAAATTAACCATATTGCTGACAGGAGAGATGTAGCATGTTAAATTGAAGTGAATAAATGAACTCGGCCATCAAACCCATTTGCAGTCAGAATGAATGGAGTTTTGGGTTGAGCAGTGAATTCATTTTGTTGACACTTTTATTATCTGTGCATAAATCAAACTAGTAGCCGCAGCAATATTTGAATATCTACACTGAATTTGTAACTAGCCGAAGGTCCAAGAGTACAACAGGGTCAGGGTTATAGAATAGTGATGGTGTTTAAACTCAGTTCGAGTGCTATGTTTGAGTAAGTTCACTTATATTGCCTGCGGAACACAAACACACATTCACAGATAAAGCTTATCTGAGTGTTAAGAATGCAGCCCAGCAGATATGTGGGCGAATCCAAGTCACATTTTAACCCAAAAATCAAAGGAAATTGAAATAATATTTTGAAATAATGTTGAAATTTTGAAATAATGTCCACGATTGCAACCCATGTTGACACTGTTTTCAGGAAAGTTAAAATAATTTCACCCTGGTGCAGAACCGAAAGAATGCAGCAATTCATTCTTCCCTCAAGATTTTTTGGTGAACTCTATGATACGCTTGACATTTAGTTCTACAACATAAACTCACACCCTAAAATTCTTAAGTAGTTACTTATTAAACATGCATTTTACGAAATACGAGAAAGTTTGAAAAGTCACATTTTTGAAATGTGTCTGTCTAATTTTAATGAACCGAATGAAAAGCATTGTCACCACATGTTTACCACATGTGTCATTTTTACACAAGAATTTATATATAAATTAAAATGTTTTGCTGTCAATACTGTAGCATGAATGCGATTATTGATGAGGTGATGGGAAAGATGCTTTGGAACATTTCTCAAATCCCACCAGTAAGTGAATCTCTAAAACAAGTCATACAAATAGCACCACAAAAAGAATTACATGCAAATGCTCTTAGAACAAAATAAATAAATATAATCTTTTGAAATTATTTGTGTCAATAATCAGTGACATCAAAATGAAAAATGCTTATGTCACTGACCGTGAACTAAGAAAAAAAATGCTTAATCATGTTGCCAGTATAACTGCAATTTTCCAGTTATGTCCTGATAGTTGCAGTTTTGACAGCTCATTAGAAATATGTGTCCCAGCTTACATTTCTGCGAAACATAAAATACTTGCTCACTTTGCTATAAAAATAAAGCTCAGGGTGTGTTTTGTTGCACATTTTAAATGACAAATCCACTAGAGGGCGCTGTTTACATTTTTGCAAATCCGAGATACATTACTTAGGGTATTTTTTGTTGTACATAAAGATATACATCCTACATGTACATGTCTATAAGAGGGCAGGGCTTGTTGTAAAATCACCTAGCAAACCACTGAACTAAAAGAAAGTGCAACGTAGCCATGTAGTTTTACCTTGATTTTACTTTGTTTTTATCTCTTTTGAAGAACCGTGCTTACACAGGACTTGTCCCTGAGTGCTCTGCATCACAATTGGAATAGTGTACAAAGTGAGCCAAGCAAACTGACCACACCAGAAAAGTTATGGAGATGTTTGATTACATACACCAGTTTTATGTTATTTTTGGTGTTGTGCAAAGAACTACATGAAAATAATAATTTCATTCATTTTCCTTCAGCTTAGTCCCTTATTTATCAGGGGTCACCACAGCGGAATGAACCACCAACTAATCTGACATATGTTTTATGCAGCAGATGCCCTTGCAGCCACAACTCTGTACTGGGAAACATTCATACACACTTACACACTCATACACTATGGTCAATTTTGTCCACAATTCACCTATAGCGCATTTCTTTGGACTGTGGGGGAAACCGGAGCACCCAGAGGAAACCCATGTGAACGTGGGGAATGCATGCAAACTCCACACAGAATTGCTAACTGGCCCAGCTTGGACTCGAACCAGCAACCTTCTTATTGTGAGGCAACAGTGCTAACCACTGAGCCACTGTTTCACCAAAGAATAATTTATTACTCAATATTATTTCCCTGTGAATATCATTAAGGAACAAAAGTTGATGGCATCATATTGCCCCAATATTGCTTGGGGGTGGTTCACCCAAGATAATATATAAGAATCAACACTGGCAATGCATTTACTTTTTTCAAATTTTTTTAAGTCAATTACTTACCTTAAAAATTGTAGAAATGTACTGAGTTTGCTTTAAAGATTATCACAACTAGTTTGGCATTTTGCATCTAATAACTAACTAGTGCCTGTATGATTTGGGAGTGGTCCAACTATTAAACAGACAACCAGTATATTTCGATTTACATGGCAGCTATCGGCAGCTAGCTCACTGCAACTTTCACTTGGTCGCCCACTGAATCTAAGCAGGATTGTGCCTGGATGGGGGACCACATTGGAAAGCTGGGTTGCTGCCGCAAGTGGTGTTAGGGAGGCCAGCAGAGGGTGCTCAACCTATGGTGTGTGTGTCCTAATGCCCCAACATATTGATGTCAGTGAGTGCCATCTTTTGAAGGAAACGTTACACCTAGGTTCTGAATTTCTGTGGTCATTAAAAATCCAAGGATGTTCTCTGAAAAAGAGCAGAGGTTTAACCCTGGCCCCTGTCCATCATGGCCTCCTAACCATCCCCATATCATAATTCTCCTCTCCACCAATCAGCTGGTGTGTGGTGTGCGTCTGGCGCACTATGGCTGCCATCGTGTCATATAGGGTGGATGCTGCACACTGGTGGTGAAAGAGGAGATCCACCCCCATCCCCGCCCCCCCGCTTTGAGTGTCCATAAAGCGCTATATAAATGTAAGGAACTATTATTATTATTATTATTATTATTATAACTGATACAGTGGGGAGCAGTGAACAACATAATCCTTTGCACGAATGTAGAGTACCAAAATAATAGCAAGCTGTTTCAAAGAATCAGAAATTGCTTTGATGACGTACACAAGTGACTCAATGATGTGGAGGTTGAACAGGTTGTTTTAACAATTTCATTTCTCAAGAGGAATGTGCCAAAGCGACTGAGAACAACTGCTAAAAATACAATCTGTCATTACAGGGAGACTTGTGGTAAAAGTATAAAGACTGAACAATATCCGGATCATGACTGTCTGGACATTCCAAACTTCTTATAGTCTCTATACACTGAGACCAACTTTGACGCTTCAATGTACATTTGTTTTTCTTTCATGAAAATAATGTTTTGATACTTCTTCAGTCAGAGTTAACAGAGAAACCTTGGACCTACAATCGCAGCTTCTCCAGTTAGTTCATGTCAGTTGTCACGACACTGTGGGGTGTCAAATAGAAAGCTGCTACTGTATATAATTCTCTGCCATGTAAACTGCTGTTCATCACGGCATACTTGTCAAAACCTATAGCAGTAGCGAGGAATATAACCTTTGCTAAGGAGTCCACTTGTGTCTTAATCAAATCCCCCTTGACTTGCACCTTTCTCTGACTCACACAACATTGTTTTGTGGGGACATTGTATAGTTCATGGACATCCTTTACAGTAAATATGTGCACAAATTGAACACTGTATATACATTCAAACCACCTCTTACAAGATGCATTTTTTAAAAAGTAGCTTTTGTTTCATCAAGTGTTTTATTCTTGAAGCTGAATGGCTTTGTGAGAACAATTACAGCTTGTTTTCATACAACACAGCCAAAGGCTCAGTTTTACAAGGGCATGTGTTTCATTAGATCCTTCTGACATGAACCATATTACACACTTTCACAATATTAAAGCATTCTGACAGCTGTCACATCAGATTATAGGAAGATTAACTGTGGATGTTTACCTGCAGTGTCTGCATAACTCAGTGTTTTAATTACATTTAACAGCGATGACACCTGCATTGGATTTAGAAGGATCATTCCCAGCTAAATGTGTACTTAAAGGGATAGTTCACCCAAAAATTCAAATTCTGTCATGATTTACTCACCCTTTACTTGCTTCAAACCTGTTCGAATTTCTTTCTTCTGGTTACATGTTTTTGCACTCTTTGAATTTTTTTTTTATTTGTGTGCAACGGAAGAAAGAAACTCATGGGGCTCTATTTTACCATCTAGGTACAAAATCTAAAGCGCATGGCGCAAAAAGCATTAAGGGCCTGTTGAAATCCCCTTTAGCTATTTTAAGGATGGAAAAATACACTTTGCGCCCCGGTGCATGATCTAACAGGGTTGGTTGTGGTTATTCTCTTAATGACTTATGGGTGTGTTTTGAGCATAAAGCGCATTAAACCAATCAGAGTCTCATGTCAGATTTCCTTTAAGAGTCAGTTGCGTGGTGCATTTGCTATTTAAAGGGCAGACTTTGTAAGTCGAAAAACTGAATGCTTCACTAGCGAGAAAACAGTCAAACAGACCATCTGCAGTGCGAGAACCAAGAACGTGCCTCCTCCATTTGGCCACTTTACTTTCTCTTTATTTTAATTTATTTTTACTCTATTTTACCTCTTTACTTTAATGGAAAAGGAAACGGTGTTGTACACACTCCACTAAAGACATCCATTAACCTACATATTTAATTTAAATTGTTAAGAGCAAAGTTTTGTTTCAAAAATATTTCCAAATTCAGTTCTAATTTCCAGCAAACAAATAAATGAACAATAATAACAAAGTGTGGTAAAAAAAACTGAGTTATATCCGAACACGCATCCTGTTTTTATGCCCCATATGGTGATGCATACGTCTCCAAAACCTGACAGGTGGACACATCTAAACCTGTTTTTATTAAAACAAATATAAATATGCATATCATAAATAATACTGATAATAATAATAATAAAATTATAAAAAATGCAATGAATAAACTGAAGAAAGCCACTTGGAGGCAGTGGTGTTTATATTTATGTAGAAAATAATCATTTTAATCCTTTAATTTTTTTTTCATATGTAAAGATATTTGTGTATTGGTGTATATCCTGTGTGTATTAAGCAATGTGTAGGGGTTTTGGACTTGCATAGGCATATAACTAACGCACTCTGCGCTGGACTTTAGACCAGCTTTTGGTTGGTCAAGGCATGGTCTTCAGTTCCTCAAAATAGGAACCCGCCAACAATGCACCTTAACACCCCTTCTTTATAGACCAGCACACCCATAAGTCCACAAAGTGGCTCAAATGGATTTGGTATTTAAACAACGTCGCGCAAAACATGAAAATGAGGGTTTCTCTGGTCTGAAAATAGCAAAAAAATCGCGCTATACACTTTTTTTGCCTTATTGTGCCGGGTGTATGATAGGGCCCATAAAGGTTTGGGGGTGAATAAATGGTAAGTACATTTTCATTTTTGGGTGAACTATCACTTTAGGTTTATGTAAATTATCATGTGAATGGGAAAATGTGTTGTTAATACAGTGCCACAGTCATTAAACCCTAAAATATCATATTTACAAAAGTTTTTGCATAAAGTCGCAAATAAATATGGGTGTTTCTTGGCATTTGCAATTTATTATTAGTTCCATGAACTTTGCCCGCAGTGCCCACACACAAACCTGCAAAAATACACATTCAGTAAGACTAAATGTTCTTTGTTTTCCCACAAATCGCCTTTTCTTTAAAAGACTTTTAAGTAGTTTAAGCAGCAGCCCATGTGCGCTATTTCACAGAGGCTTTAAAACTGTGACAACTGATTTACACATTTTTCAAACGATTGTTACTCTGATGCTATCAAGCAATGAAGTGTACAGTCTTTTTTATGTGTGTGATCATGTTTACGCAACTGTGCAGTTTAGCCATAACTGGGTCAGATTTATTTTAATGAGCTTGCATCACTGATGGGAGATCAGAAAGAGTTGATTATGTGTCCACTAGAGGGTGTAAGTGCAGTACATGGGGCAAAATGAGAATTTGGGATTAGCTAGAAGAAGAAAAACAACAAACCTTTAAAGGGTTAGTTCACTCACAATGTAACATTTTATCGCCATTTACTGAAGTGGTTTTTAAACTTTTATGATTTATTTGAACACAAAAGAATATATTCAGAAGAAACTGACATCCATATTATGAGCAAAAAAAGTGTTATTGGCTGTTGGTTTTCAACATTCTTCAGAATATCTTCTTTCGTGATCAACAGAAGAAATAAATAATTGGAGAGTGAGTAAATGATGACAATTTTTATTGTGTGAACTTAAAAATTATATTAAAATCTAATTTGAAATAGTAACAAATATATTATATCTTTCATTCATTCATTTTCCTTTGGCTTAGTCCCTTTATTTATCAGGGGTCGCCACAGCGGAATGAACTACCGGATGAACTTATCCAGCATATGTTTTACACAGCGGAAGTCCTTCCAGCTGCAACCCAGCACTGGGAAACACCCATACACTCTCGCATTCACACATATACACTAAGGCTAATTTAGCTAATTCAAATCACTTATAGCGCATATCTTTTGATTGTGAGGGAAACCAGAGCACCCGTAGGAAACCCACGCTAACACGGGAACAACATGCAAACTCCATACAGAAATGCCAACTGACCCACCCGTGGCTTGAACCAGTGACCTTCTTGCTGTGAGACAACAGTGCTAACCACTGAGCCACCAATATATATCATTGAAACAAAATTATCATTGGTTTGAAAATAAAATATTTAGAATTAGGTGCTCAACTGAAAGATTTCTTTTATTTTAAGCAATGAAACTTTTTTTTATGGTTTTAGTTTTAGTTAAAGATCAAAACAGACGATATAAACGTAATAAAAGTTACAATCCACATAAACGTTCCAGATTGCATCATGTCAAAGCATGAGGATGCATAACCTAATCACAGATATGAACTATTTTCATATCTCATGAGCAGGAGAGTCATTTGCCCTTTTAGAACAACATAGATGTTGATCTGTGGAATATATGAATAGAGCCATGACAGTGACATTTAAAAGAAAATGTCATTGTTCTTCAAAAAAGAAAACCAAACAAGAAATCGCTTCTCTTCAGTTTCATTTCTTTATGAGATTTTTTCCCCCAGCAGATTCAATCAGTAGGTTTCATATTCCTAATCAAACAAATGACACTGGCTAGGGTCTTTCTAGCATAATAAGAGAAAATTATGATGGTAAAATAGGAGTCTTTCATCAAAGATCTGGTACACTTTCTCCAATAAGGTTTTTCTCAGAGCACATCTGCTCCTTCGCTTGTTTCTAAGAAGCAGATATGTCTCTCTTTTCCTCACTTAGCATCAATTTATTGTCAGTTTCAATCCATTCGGGTCTAAACACAGCAAATGTAGCTGTTTCTCACTAACAAGTTGAATAACTGATTATGTTGTATTAAACAGTGTGCTTTTATTTTGTGCTGTTGTGTAATATTTTGCACTTTAATGTTATCTGCATTTGTATGATTCTTGTTGCTGCTGTTTTGCTGCCTTTAGGGAAAAAGAAAGGTTGAGAGATGGAATATTAGATTAAAGCAATACGATTTTGATATCTGGTAAGAAACCATTTCTAGTAATTTGGAAAAACTCAATTTATCATTCATGTAGTAATCTTATACCACGAGACTCTAAAATACAATTAAAAAACAGACAGAGAGAGCCTTGAAGCTCAGCAGATCTCACAGCATTCACTCTGAATTCGTTTGTTTTGATTTTCGATTAAAGGGATATCGTTCACATTAAAATTTAAATTCTGTCATTCTGTCTTTACTCACCCTCTACTTGCTCCAGACCTGTGTGAGTTTCTTTTCTTGTGGTTGTTGTTGAACACACAATAAGACATTATGAATTATATTGGAAATCCGTAGCCATTGACTTCCATAGTATTTTTATTTTTTTACTTTTTGACTGGATGTCAATGGCTAAAGGGTGAATAAATGTTGAGTTAATTGACATTTTTGGTTATACTATCTGTTAAATGAGAGTTGAAAGTTCATGCAACCTTAGAGCTTAAGGACATTATTTAATAAAAAATAAAAAAAGTGACAAAAACAATTCACTTTAAAATCATTCATTTTCTTTTTGGCTTATTCCCTGTATTAATCAGGGGTCGCCACAGCGGAATGAACCGGCAACTTATATAGCATATGTTTAACGAAGTCCTCATACACACTCATACACTATGACCAATTTAGCTTATTCAATTCACCTGTACCACATGTCTTTGGACTGTGGAGGAAACCCCCATAGGAAACCCACAACATCATGGGGAGAACATGCAAACTCCACACAGAAATGCCAACTGACCCAGCGGAGACTTGCAACAGCGACTTTCTTGCTGTGAGGCGATCGTGCCACCCACTGCGCCACTGTGATGCGCCATTGAAAAATCATAAACTACATTTAATTTATTATGCTTTAAAGTGTAATTTACTCCCAGCAAGCATACAACATCATAAGGCATTAATGTTAGGTTAGATTTAGGTCGTGACGTCAAGTGACCAAAATTCAATGTCTAGTCAGTGTAAGGACAACGTTATTTTGACTTCCAATAAAACATCAAATGACATTGATATTTGGTTGATTTTAGGTTGTGTTGATAAGTGACCAAAATCCAACTATGAGCCAACATCTTAAACCAATGTCATATTGACGTCAAATACTGACATTTATTCGTCAGGTATGGCAATTCAAATCCAACGTCTGATAGACGTCATAGTGGTAACGTCCACACAACTTCAAACTAGCATCATTAGACATTGATATTTGGTTGATTTTAGGTTGGACATTGACGTTGGCCTGACATTGGGCTCTGATGTCAACACAATTTTCATTAACAAACAAAATGCAATGTTCCCATAACAATGGGTTACAACATCAATCTGACATCATGTTGACGTCCTGTGCCTGTTGGATTCCTGTGATGGCAACACTACATTTTTAACATCGAATGATCCTTCAGAAGGGCAGCACGGTGGCGTAGTGGGTAGCACAATCACCTCAAGAAGGTCGCTGGTTCAAGCCCCGGCTGGGTCAGTTGGTGTTTCTGTATGAAGTTTGCATGTTCTCCCTGTGTTTGCGTGGGTTTCCTCCGGGTGCTCCGATTTCCCCCACAATCCAAAGACATGTAAGACATGTGAATTGAATAAGCTAAAATTGGCTGTAGTATACTGTATGTGAGTGTGTGCAAGAGTGTGTGGGTGTTTCCCAGTGTTGGGTTGTGGTTGGAAAAGTTTCCACTGCCTAAAACATGTGCTGGATAAATTGCCGGTTAACTCCACTAAAAAAAAGGCTTTTGCTGCTTGTTCAAACTACTTATTTAAAATGAGTTTAAACAACACAACTCGTAAGTTTTTTCTGGACAACTTAATTGTTCTATATTCATTCATTTATTTATTTTCTTTTAGGCTCAGTCCCTTAATTAATCTGGGGTCACTATAGTGGCATGTGTCAGCATGTGTTTTACGCAGCAGATGCCCTTTCAGCTGCAATCCATCACTGGGTAACATCCTTACACACTCATTCACACATATAGACATTACGGACAATTTAGCTTACCCAATTCATCTATCTGCACATGTTTTTGAACTGTTGGGGTAAACCGGAGCACCTGGAGGAAACCCACGCGAACACGTGGAGAACATGCAAACTCCACACAAAAATGCCAACTGACCCAGCCGGGGCTCGAATGTTTTATGTTCAACCTTAATAAATTTGTAAAAATGATGAGGTTAACTTAATCGATTTGTGTTGGGACAATATAAAGAAATTTTGTGGATCCCAGCATTTTTTACAGTGTACAGTAGAAACTATGACAAAAGCTGAGACATTAGCTGAGATAAATTTTCTATCAATTAGTTTTTTTAGATGTTTAAAAATAATCTGCATACTTCACCAGACTGTAGTTACAGTGTATGTATATATATATATATATATATATATATATATATATATATATATATATATATATATATATATATATATATATATATATATATATATATATATATAAACCGGGCAGGACAACCTTTTTAGCTAGTCAATAATCCATGTAGCAGAGAAAGTAAGTAAGCAATTTTTTGGAGTTAATTGTAATTGATGCCAGAGCCCCATTACAGCTAAAAATGAAAGAATTTGATATGACTCAGAAAATCCAAAACTTTTAACAGGAGCTGTGTCAACCACAATGAGCAATTACCTGAACTGCAGGTCAGACAGTTTGTTCTTCCTTGTGTTGCTGGTGGCAGGATGACATAGGTACATACTGCCATTTAACATGTAAAGACCATAAGTGAACCCAATTTTAAAAACTCAGTGTATTCTGTGGTACCTATTATCAGAATGACGTGAAACACTTCAGCAGCGGATGTCTGGATCAGTGTGTTTTCTGGAAAAAAAATTAAAGTACAAAAATTAAATCAAGAGCAATACACTTGCTCCATTTGTTGATAAAATAAATGCTGAAAAGTGATATTTGTAAAAGTCTTTCGCTCAACTGGATACTAGACAGCACTAAAGCTTTTATCATTAATAAATAGAACAAAAAAAAAAAACTGAAAATATCAAGCAATAAAAATATGTTTTGCCTAACTGAAATCAAATGTGAGCTTGTATAAACAATAAATGACTAAACTCAAACTGCACTTAAGCTGCTCCATAATAAGAAAATGAAGAAAAAAACCTCCCAGAAGTCCCTGTGTATCAAACTTATCACTTTTAAATCCAAATAGTTATAGTAAATGGCTTATTTTTCAGACCATTGGGGTGTTTTATATTGCATTTTATGCATTTAGTTCATGTTTACTGCCGTAATTTGCTGTACTTTATTATGATTTGTTCTTTTCTATCTTACACCATTTACAATCTTTATACAAACATTAAGCTAGATCACTTATGACGAACTTTGATTTACCACGTGGCCATTTGAGCACCTGCATTGTTATGACTGTTATCCATATTTGGTTAAGTAGGTTATTATGTTCAGATTTTATTTGTTGAATGAAATGTACTGCACGGGAACTATAGCTGCTGTTAATGTATGACAACCACAGCTCGCAACCTTTATGTAAAACACACTGTATTATTGTCTAGTATTATCACTGACATAGTGACTATATCTATAACCACAGATTTACTTAAAATACCACTAAACATGTCTGTACATTCATTATATTCATGGACATAATTGGTAGTTTCCAAGGTTTAACTACAAAAAAAAAAAAAAAACATTTATTTGTGATTTATACTTTTATGTTACTTTTTTCATTGAAACAACAATCCAGGAGTAAATATCATAGGCAACACTGTGGCTCATTTATTTATATAGTGTATATTAATATAGTAATATAATTCTCCTAAATTCCCATACAGTATATGATAATTATATACACCTTGAAACATGAGGTCATACAGTAGCATCAGCAGTAGCCTAGGTCATAACCACTGACCTCGCACAACCAGTATTATAGCTTTACAAACACTTCTTTGGTTAACAGAGCAACCTTTAATGCTTACTCGGTTCGTGAAGTAGAACACATTGGTCTTCTTTGCTGGCGCTCTAGACCGACTCACGTTGAAGGCTAAAGTCGAGGGGTCTTTAAGGGAGTTAACGAGTAAGCCAATAGCTAATCTTCTCCCGCTGTGCTAAAAAAATAATAAAGCAAAAGTAATAAAGTTGGAGACCAAGCGCCAGAGCTGCGGCGCGCCACACTGGAAAGACAAGGGAAGGAAACAGTTTTAGTTTGTCGCTATGGACCCTGTAAAGTTTTCCAAAAAGCTCTGGTGCGCGCGCAAACAGCTCATCCTGGTACTTGTGCCGCTGCTGCTGCTCCCGCTGCTCTTCGTTGTGCCACCGAAGGTAAAACGTTAAAACCAGTCACCTGCTGCTATGAGGCTTTTGAATCACACAGTTCATTAAAAATTACTTAAATATGTGCATATATTGACTTATTCTTATATTTGAGATTAGCGCGAGCTCTGTTTCTGAAGGGATAGTTCACTCCAAACAGCCTTTTTGTCATGATTGATTTAACCCTAATGTTTCAAAAATGACTTTTATTTTTATGGATGTATTTTCCCCTGTGGAACACAACAGAAATGTGTAGTTTTGAGAAGAACTTTTAGTTTTTACACCATATTGGTGCAAGCAAACGTTGATATATTTGATCAAATATTTACATGTGAAGAGTTCAGATGCAAAGCCTCTAAATGCCATTAGAAATCTTCTTCTAAAATGAGCATTTTCCTATTGATTCCTGTGCAGTTTCAGATATTTCACTTTTATGGTAATCAATAGGCAATTTTAATTGCCTTTAACGTCAAATAGCAGCATGTAAACATAAGACAAAGAAAAATGCTCATTCTAGAAGAACATTTCAGATGGCATTGAGAGGGTTTTGCATCTGAACTTTTAATGTACAGATGTATACATGCAATATAGGCTTATAGAGATCCATAAAACTATTTGAGCTTCAAAAAAAGCCATTTCATTTTCAGAAATATAGCACAAAGGTTCGTTTGAAGCAAAACTGTTTACCAGAAGCATTTCAGATTCTGAATGCTAACATAATCGATGCATCGTCAAAACAAATGCAGATGTTTTCTGTATGCCATATGGTATTAAACATGCTCATAGTTAACATTATGATCAACACACTCACCCTTCACACACTGATCTGTTTAATAATGAGGCAAGAAAGAGTTAGTTAAAATGATGCATAATAAGGCTAAAAATAAAGTGTCATTATCTATTAACACATTTGCAAATGCCAGGCCATCCAGTGTGTAAAAGTGTATATTATTTGTCTGAAATACAACAATTTCTGCTTGAAATCTCATATTTAATACTTTGCTTAGGGATTTTAACTCTTTGAAAGGTTTACACTAGCATGCTGTAAATGTGCTGCCTTCTGACTGAAAATGTTGCTGATGTACATTTAGTCCTAAGACCAGCTTGCCTACAGCAAATTCATTTCCATTAAGTCTCAGTAATCCCTAATAACTCATCATTGCTTCCACATAACTTATCCTGTTATCCTGTTAACTTATCTGTTGTTGTTTTTTTCAGGAGGGCAAATGTTTGTATGTGGTACTGCTGATGGCGGTGTACTGGTGCACCGAAGCACTTCCACTGGCGGTCACTGCTATGCTTCCTGTGTGCCTCTTCCCAACCATGGGAATCCTGCCATCCAAAAAGGTCTGTCCACAGTACTTCCTCGAGACAAACTTCCTGTTCCTGAGTGGTTTAGTGATGGCGTCTGCTATAGAGGAGTGGGGTCTCCATCGCCGCATAGCCCTCAAGGTGCTGAAGATTGTAGGAGTGAAACCTGCATGGTGAGAACAATCCTGTGATAAAATTAAGAAACATTTTAATCTTCAGTTAGTTAGTAAACAATTGGATAATTTTAGCAGTGTGTACAGTGACCTATTACAAACATTGTAGTAGTTACTTTGACATTTGTAATAGTGCAAACAGTGGTATGGAAATCTGTTCATTTATTCAGATGTCAAGTCTGATTGTTTACTTTATTAAATTTTAATTTTTTTAAGGTACAGTATGCAAATTTCACCTCTAGAAGGTGCATATTTACATGAAACAGAGGTGTATTTTGAAGATACCATGACTGAGTGTGGAATCATGGGAGTTGTCATGTTCATAACTGTCACTAGTTAAAATTTCTTTATTTGAACATTCTTAAAAACATTTGAGATAGTCTAAGTAAATAAGTCTGTAAAATATATATTGATTCTAGTGGTTTTAGGATATTTTAATGAAAAAAAATCTTACAGTATTGTGCCTTAAATATATATTATTGTTTTGAAAGTTACATGTAAACGGGGATCTATTTCTAAGGATAAATGATAGAAGTTTTTTTACAGTGTGGCCTATTTGATACATTTGAGACAATATGCACATAAGTTAATAATTGTAGATATTATTGGTTGTGAAGTTGTTTATTTATATGACATTAGAGTCTATACAGAAAAGTAGTTCTGATAGAATATAAATTCTGCATCCAGTGTCTTTTTGACACATATTTAGCACTGATTTCTTTGTGGCTTGCATTATTATGTACAGTACTGTGTGTACATTGTCACGTTTCTTTGGATCAGTAATTGTTGTAATAGTTGCATAAAGGTTTTCTTTTTTTTTTTAGCTTTGACATGACTTGTCTTTTTTCCCTTCAAGGCTAATTTTAGGCATGATGATCACTTCCTCTTTTCTGTCAATGTGGCTGAGTAATACAGCCACGACAGCAATGATGCTGCCCATTGCTAACGCCATACTGGAAAGCCTGTTTGGAAATCTTGAGACTCTGAAAGAGAACTGCAAGACCAGGAGTGATCCAGAGGGTAAGTACAGTAGGAACAAACTCATAACGTGTGTTGCAAGAGAATTCAGAAATGAAAGTTCCCTCTTATTTACCACATTTTTATTAAATCATCAGTCATCATGACATCAGGTTAATGATTAATTTGGCCTGAGAATATTTGTTTTGTTATATGTATGCAATCAACCTGCACACATGAAAACACAATATACAACCTGAACACAGAACTTTGCACTAAGTTTTTCCATCAAAGATGTTTTGTTGGATGTCAGAATTTCTTTAAAACAGACACTGGTATGGCTTTTTCTTATCAAAAGCTGTTTTTAATCAGAAATAAATTCAACATGAAGGTTACTCATATTTGAAAAGTATTTCTAATTAACAAAACAAAAAATTCCTCTGCAGGTGAGTCACAGGTGAAGATGCATGTGCTTCCTGAAAAACAGATATTGACTACAGAAGACAGGTGAGTGAGACTCCTAAAGCTTAAAGACTAAAGATCTTAAGGATTTTATATGCATTTACCATGAAAATAATATTTTTAATTGTGGAATGACTCCATTATTGGATAAAATTATTTTAATATATCACAACTGTCTCAGGGCTACATATTTGGGAAAACACAAATATTGTATGTGCCCTGGCATATGTCCGGCTGCATTTTGTGTTTAAAACGATTGATATGGGGAGGTATGAAGACGCTGACCACTTCTGTTCCTTATTGGCCAAGAGTGTACAGTAGGTTTGCTCTTGACAATGGTGGGGACCTATGAATCTATGAATGTATGGTGTGTCACCCACCTCACACACCTTATTCTTGCACGGTGAAAATTCCCTCGCAGTTTTGGTGCTGTTGCATCTGAACGTATCTACAGCCTCTCACATGACAGCAGGGAAAAGCACAGCCAATCTCAATGCTCATATGTGTTTGGGGGACAGTCAGACAGACTGAAAACATGATTTAATCCTTTCTGCATGTCTAGATTAATGTTGCTAGTGCAATTTTTTAAAGTGAGTTAAATTATTGGTGTGGACATTTCAATAGTAGGTGGATATTGTTGGGGACATGTTTCCTCTGTCCATCCTAATTCTATGTCCCTGTTTTTGGTGCTACTGCACGGTTCCAGAAACCAGGTGAAACAAAACAAAAAAAGGCACTGTGATATCATGGTAAAAGCATGTGGGCGCAATGCAATTTTCTCTTCTAGTTTGCTTTTGAAAACACTAGCAGGCTTTTTTGCAAGGATCCAAGAAGGATGTGTAAATGCCACATATGATGAGTAAACGTTGCCCAGGAGCGTATTTGAGATTTGCAGAAATGTACACGACAGCCTTTAGTGGATTTATGAGAATGATGTACTATGGCACGTATGAGAAATCTGTGTTGATTACTTTTGAGATTGTTATAATGCACAGTACATGGTGGCCTAGATTAAATTTGAGAATAAAAAATGCAAGCATACATCGCTTCGACCATGTATTTCACAATTCTCAAAAATGCAGACCTGGGCACATATTCCAATGAACCTCGATTGCATTTTATAGCCTAATGTAATGTGAACTACTTCATAAACATATTAGATCATCCTTTAATACTGTTAATGACTAAGAAACTCTATTCACTCTGTAACCTCACAGACCCGACTGGACAGACAGATCAGAGCAAAGGAACCAGGAAGAGGTCAGAAAAGAGGCAGAATACCAGATGAAAGTGTGGAAGGGATTTTTGATCTGCATTCCTTATGCTGCAAGCATCGGAGGAACTGCAACCCTCACTGGCACAGCTCCTAACCTGATCCTGGTGGGTCAGCTCAAGAGGTATACCCTTTTTTCGTGGTTGCCATAGTAAATTACTAAAGTAATACTTTTTCATTCAAACTTTTATGCGTCTGCATTCACTCACCAGACGCTTTCATCTAAAGTGACTTTCACAGGAGGAATGCATAAGCTGTTTATCTTAAAAGCATCTTTGTGAAGTAATACAAAGTTTCAAATTACTCTGAAGAGTAGAGCAAAGTGGAAGAAACTGTGAGGAATTAACATAAAAAACCCTACTGTAAATGCACATGGGTTATTGGGGAACACTTTACAATAAAGCTGTACTTGTTCATGTTAGTTAATGCATTAGTTAACATGAATTACCAGTGAACAACACATCTGTTAAGCATACTTAATATTTTTTAATGTTAACTAGATGTTTATTAATGTGTTCATTAATGCATTAGTTAATACATTAGTTAATGTATTAGTTGACATGAACAAATAATGAACTGTTAGTAACACACTAGATAATGTCGGTATAACTGAGGACACTGACAACAGAGTAGAGGATCCACGAGCAGTTTATTACAAGAATAGTCATACAGGCAATGATCACACACAGGGGTAAACGGGAACATGCAGGGAAATCTGGAAGTGTCATCAAGTAACAGGCAGATGATCGATGCAGGATAACCAATAAAACAAGCAAAGGTCTAAACACGGAGAGACTATACAAGGAAACGCTTTTTTTTAACATAACAAGGGATGAAACCAACAAGACTCGGCAACATGTGTGTTTGAGAGGTGTATAATTGTTTCATTAGTCCTGAACAGCTTCAGCTGTGTGTGTTTGCATTCATGGGGGATCTGGACCAGGTGTGTGAAGGAAGTGCATGATGGCATTTGTAGTTCATTAAAGTGGCAGATTTGTAGTTCTTCAGCGATCTACACAGGCTAGATCCCTGGTGACCATGACAGTCAAAGTAGTGTACACTACAAAATGGTTCCTAATTCTCTTAACAAATGCTTTGTTGATGGTAAATCATGTTATTTACTCTTTTCCTATCAGCGTTTTTTTTAAGTTGTCAGCCACAGCCAGCATTTTGAACTAAAAACTCATGAACTAAGTTTGCCCTCAGAACATCTTCTGCTAGGAATATATGATAGCATAGTATATAGCAAAATAAAGAACCAAGCCTCTGCTTTTAAACAAAAAATATATATATATATCTTCATGTGTTCATGTTTTATGCAGGTAGGTTTCTTAAAAATGATACATTTGACAAAAAAAAAAAACAGATAAATGCATTTTTTTCTAAAAGTAGTGCAATTTCTAGATATTTAATATATAAATTTAATATACAATACTGTGTGTAATTTACACAAAATATATGGAAAATGCAATACTTTTAAAAATATATACTTATACTAATTACTATACTATATTATATATAGATAAAATTACATATAAATTTTTTTTTTATTAGGTGCAAGTTAATACAGAGAGAGAGAGAAAATATTTTGGTATATTATCCCTTTAAATAAACATTAAATAACATATTATGACTAAACTGTTGGGAATGGACTTCCTGTAGCTATGACTGTTAGTAAATACAAATGTATGAAGAGTTCAGAGACTAAAACCTCTAAATGCTGACTAAAATGGACAATTTTCTCAAGTTCCTGTGTGTATGTTCAGTAAATCCACTTTTATGGCAAACAATATGTTCTTTGCATTGCCTTTAAAGTGAATTAACTGAACACAAACTTTAGAAGAAAATTTCAGGTGGCACTTTTTTCGTTGCAAAGTTTGGTGGCAAAGTTTTCATAGTTATGCTGTTAATTCTCAGCTCAAAAATATTTAATTGTCTTTTAATCGTTCAGTCAGTATATTTTAAATCATGCAATTAATGGAAAAATACTTTGTCATGGAAGTAATGGAAATTCTTGTTTCTCCTTGTGACCTGGAGAAGATTTAATAGCTTAGTACATAAAGCATAATATTATCAGCCTGATAATATAAGAGTACTGCTATTTATGTCTATTCATGTCAGTATTATCGCTGGACGACACCACGGCAATGTTTTTATAGCAATCTGCAGTGGTAATGAAAATCTGTTTTCAGATCATACTTTATTTCACAGAATTCAATCAGTGCTATCAAATTGAGTGCATTAGCTTTATTTAAATACTATCATGAAGAACATTTCAATTCTCATCGCCTTTTAACGAACTTTGAAAACATTGGATGAGCTACTGAAATGTGTAGTATACATTTTTATTTTTAGCTCACTTGTTTTTATTCCATGTATGAAATGAAATATGACACAATTTAATGGTTAAATGAAAAGCTAGAGTTTAACAGAACGCAAAATGTACTGAACTGTTGCAACTAATGCATACTAACAAGAATTTTGGACAGCACAGGCTATTGAAAAAGCTGTTTTGTCAAGCATTTAGGTCACCAACAACAAGCCAGAAAGGAACATAGTTTGATTTCCTTTCAGGATTACCACATAGTTTGCCCAAATCCCAGGGCAACATTAAAACAGTATTCCCAGGCAAGACAAATGCTTTGAATTGTCCTTTAGAAGGTATCAAATGAGCAATTATAAATACAAATACAAAATACAAAATGTAATAATAATACAAAATTCTTAAAGCATAATTCAATTTATCAAAAATAATGGTAAAGTCACAAGTGAAAGGGCTTATATTTAGCAATTATCAACACACTGGCAATGATCCATGTTACCTAACATGATTTGAGAATGGTCCAAAGAACATTTTGTGTTCTTTGCTTTGATCTTTTGTAAAGAGTTTACATGATACATGCCATAGATGTACTTTTGCTCAGGAAATGCTACAGAATGTTCTGATTGTTCTGTATTATGCCATAACTGAAATATTTTTATAAATATTTGGTTTGTTCAAAATAGATTTAGAGGTGACAAATATATTTTTTTGTGGTCTCAGGTTTTTGAGTGCCTCAGTATTTATTCATAATGTAGTTTAAGAGTCTTACCTAGATGCAATTAGGACTAAAAGATATGGGTTTGAAAGTAAGTCCTGCTGTGTGAAAAATGTGTAGAGAGCTAGTTTAGTGAATGTAGGCTACTGTAATTTATTGCAGCTTTGTAGTTTGTTCATGACTTGCATGTAAAGGATGCATTGAAAGTCAGAAGTTTGAATTTTTAGATCATATTACACCAAATATTAAAAAAGATAAACAGAAAAGTATAGTTAATCTCATAGTTTGCTATCAGATTTACACTTTAGGGCTGTTGACTGATTCATTTTGATTGATGACGAATGTTTTAAGTGTGAAGTGAAGTTATTTTCCAGAATACGCACAGCAAAAGAAATTCCAGGAACATACATTTACTATATGATTTCCGTTATTTGAAGTACTTAAAGCTCACAATAGCAGAAAAACTAAAGACAAAGACCTTGAAGTATTAAATGTTTAAAAATTACATACTATTATTGTTTTTTTACTATTGTTTTTTTTTTTGTACATTTTGCATAAACACACTTTATTATGGTATTTTATCTAACAAAAAAAAACAATGTTGAAAAAATGAAGAGATCACTTAAAATTTATTATTGGTTCTGTGGATTTGCCATTAATTGGTCTGCGGTTTGAGCATGTTCATTCGTGTTTTTGATATGGTTACATAGCTTCAAATTTTAAATATAAAATATAATTTTGAGCTTTAAATAGAGCCTTGTAACTTGTAACTAAAATGCTCCTGAAGATCTGCATGACATTTCAAAGTCAAGTCCAGTCAAAAGGTATTCTACAGCACAATTAAAAAAAAAAAAAAACAATACATAAAATCAATAAAGGATATCACATAAAAAAAGAAAAGATAAGGAAAAGAAAAGTATACAATTATGCCTGACCTTAATCAAAAGTCAGAAATAACAAATAAAATTTAAGAGCAAATCTCACACTTTCAGGTAAACATTTTCCTCGGCAATAATTTGTGTCAATAAAAAAAAGCAGCTTACTAGGCCAAAGTGATCTTTGAGACATGTAAGGAATCAGAAGTTCACTTTTTTATTTTGGTGCAGTCTAAAAAAGTCATGCACACAATTACAACTTTTTAAAATAAATTTTAAACTTTATGGGAAGCCAGTGTTAAGAAGCTAAAATTGGGGAAATGTGATTCCTCTTTTTATGTTCCAGTAAGAAGCCTCGCTGCAGTATTTAGGACAATTATCAGATGAGAAATGTTTGTTTGAGGCAGGTCACAGTAAAGGGAATTACAGTAATCTAGGGCGTGATGTTATAAAAGCATGGATTACAGTGTCCAAATCTTTGTGGGGCAGAAATGTTTTCAGTGTAGCAATTGATCTCAGATGGAAGAACCACTGTGCTCATTTGTTTGTCAAAATTAAGAAACAAATCAAATGTAACTCCAAGAATTTTACATTTCTCAGTAATGAGGTAATAACATCACCATTCCTAAAGTAGTTTATTAGTAGAGACAGGGCTGCTGAAACATTACTAAGAGACGCACAGACCCTGTTGCACAGCTAATTCACAATCATTCGATTCTTACAGCTAATTCAACAGCTAATTCAATTCCTACAGCTAATTTGACACAGCTAATTCTTAATCATTCGATCAATTTTCTATCTTTAATTGTCTCTCTGCCTGAAACTGTATTAGTGTGCATTTTAATGGCTGATGCTTAGCTCTAAAACATGTTTTATAATTTACTGGTGGCTGGATTTGAAATAAGAAAAGAGTACTATAAGCAAGGGCGATGCAGTGGCGCAGTAGGTAGTGATGTCGCCTTACAGCAAGAAGGTCGCTGGTTCGAGCTTCGGCTGGGTCAGTTGGCGTTTCTGTGTGGAGAACATGATTAACTTAGTTTAATAAGTTACAATAAACTAAAAACATATGCTGTCATGACAAATTGATCATATTATTTTTTACAGTGTATCAACCAAAAAGCACCTAGAAACAAATCTAGCAATTTTTAACATGCATTCGGCTTTTAGCAACTTTTAAAAAGTGACTCAAATTAAAAGAGCTAAAGACTGCAGGCTTAACACCTCTTTCAGTCTTTTTTGCAGTGCTGCGTTCACTCATTTAAAGTGACAATGCATTGATCATGAACAAAAACACATTGAATGAAGGTAATGTAGCAATTTTAAGTGCATGAATAATATCCACAGATTTTTAATTAAATTTAAATTATTTTTTAAAAATACAGCAAATGTTTTAAAACACTTTTTTTTGGGGGGGGGGGGGGGGGGGGGGGGGGGAAGGGGGGTGGGTCCAAACTACAAACCAGACATCACTAAGTCATTTAGCAACCTTTAGCAACATTTTGTTCCACCGTTAGCAATTTTCTCTGAAAATTAGTTGACAACAGTGGTGAGGTAACCAGTGTAAGCTTGTTAATCGACTACTTTATTATAGATTTAGTTTCTAACCTCTGTTGCTAATACATTGCATATTTATGTAAATAATTTGTCTTCACATTACATAAACTGTACAGTATGATTGACCGATTGTACTCATTGACCGGATGATCCTGAATTTTCCTATGGACCTCAGACTGAACTGATTGTGCTTATGTTCTTACGTTTGGCTTGCGCAAACAATTTGTAAATGTCATATAGTAAAATATCAAAGGTATGTACAAAATAAAACCAATGCAGTGTTGTGGATCAACCTTCAACCTTTGCAGAGGTTGATTCTGTGTGAAAAAAGCCCAAGAAGTCGAGCTACATATGGCAAATGGAAACTTACTCACTGAGAGATTTATGTAGTCTACAGTTAATACTGTATGTTTTAGTTGCTTGTATACTTCCTATGTGATTAAATGAGGGTTTGTAAATGTGTTCCAGCCATTGAAGATCCACTATCAGTTTGGGAAACATTTCTCTCAGTAACTACAGGCTCCAATCATTTACCATAATTCATCATTTATGTTTAATCAGTGAAGAACAACATGTCTCATAATGACTAGACAAAAATTAGAGCTGAGGTTACCAACAAGGTTTTTACTCCTGCTTTGGACTTTAATTAAAGAGTATGTTATAGTGAATAAATCAACTCAGTATTTAATAGAACAAGAGTTTCTTAAAAAGAGTTCCTTTAAAAAAACATTAGATGACATAACTGAAAGTCTTACATGTACTCTGAACAGAAGTAGTTGATAAGTACAGCAAGTGAAGCAAACATAGGCATATACTTGGTGTATCTAATAGTCATCGTGCATTAATCACTTTTTTTTTATAAATAATGTGTAAACAACTTAATAATTGAAGTGTCACCTTCTTCGAATTAGGCTTTCTGTCCTATTAACCAAGCACCCTTTTTGTGATACACATAAAATGCTATATTTATACATGAATGCTGGTACAATATTCAATAATGGCAAAATTAAGTGAAGTTTAGTTATAAACACATTTCGAGAGGATCACGTGCTTATGATTGCTAGCGGCTGGATCCGCATTATCCAATTCTCAATGCACCAATCAGACGACTCCTAAGCTACTACAAATACCCTGGGTTACGTACCACCGCTATCTTCGTTTTGAAGAATCCCCCCATCCACCCCTACTCCTCCTTCTTCCTAGATGGGTGACACGGTGGCCCAGTGCTTAGCACTGTTGCCTCACAGCAAGAATGTCTCTGGTTCTAGGCTTTACCAAACCAGCAGACATTTCTGTGCGGAGTTTGCATTTTCTCCCCGTGCTCACGTGGGTTTCCCCCGGGTTTCCCGGTTTCCTCCCACCGTCCAAAAAACATGCAACATAAGTTAATTGACTAATCCAAACCGGCACTATAGACATGCTCCTAGTAAATGGTTATCTCTCAAGAGCAATCACTGGCTGTTCATTGGTTATTACAGCGGGGGAGTTCTCGAGATCTACCTGAGCTCAAACTCCCTTCTCGCCTTGCAATGGGAGGGAGCCCCGGGCTCGAGGATCTTATGAGCTCAGGGCTCTCTCCCGGGACAGCATGCCAAACAAGCTTATAATTAATCATCAGCTAAGTGTGAACTCTTGAAAAGCAATTCTGTTCTGTAATGTCAGTGTGTCCTACAAAAAATGTCATATTTTAAACTATAGTCTCAAATATACTATATAGTATCAAACTATAAAAATGTTTAACATGATGTACAATAGAAATGCTTGGTTCCACACAATTCCTTCATGTTGTCCCAACACAAATCGATTTAGTTAACTTAATTGATTTTACAAATTTAAGTGGATTGAACATACAACTATTAAGTTGTCCCAAAAAACTGTTGATTCAGCTCATTTTAAGTAAGTAGTTTGAACAAGCAGCAAAAATATTTTTTGAGTGTGCTAGTGAATTGCAGAGCTGGTTCTAACATATCCAAACCCCTATGATCAGATTCTTTCTTAACACAGAAGAAACAGGACCAATTTTTCCTTGTAGGCATGCGATGGGTATTTAAAAGAGACCAATTGGGCCACTAAACATGTTTCTGCGGTTGTTTTTAGAATACAACCTTATGTCCACTGTAAAAAGTTGACTCAACTTAAAATTGTAAGGCAATTGCTGCCAAACTTCTTTGAGTTGACTCAAGTTTTAACCCAATTAGTAAAATAAAAAAAAAACATGCAGCAAGATGTCTTACAATTTTAAGTTGAGTCAACTTTTTTACAGTGTGTGAGAAATCTGAAATGTTACATGTATATGAAATTGAGTATTTATGATAAATGTTTAGTGTTGAATATGTTACATTAGGTGTTTATTTGTCTTATTTACTCCAATAAAACCATTGTTAATCCCTTTATCACTTTAGGACTTCTTGGCAATTTAGCGTGAATGGACTTTTTAAAAATAATTTCTGCGTTTAGTAAACCAAAGGTGCACATAACATTGTAAAGGCTTTACAAAATTTCATCTGGTACTCCAACACAAATTCTTGGACAGGGGTGGTGAATACATGTTGTGAACTGTTCATGATTGCACAAAAATGATGCTAGTGGCAAGCTCTGCCTGGGAAGCTCCTTTGAAAATACCTTTCATTAAAGGGATAGTTCACAGAAAAATGAAAAAGTACTCAATATTTACTGACCCTGAGTTTCTTCTGTTGAACATAATAGGAAGAACAAATACCATGGCAGTCAATCAACAGAATAAAGAAACTCGAACAGGTTTTGAACAAATGAATGGTGAGTAAATAATAAAAGAATGTTCATTTTGGAAATGTTGCCATGCCAACAAAAAGTGCACATAATGGCTGCCTTTGGACATCCAAATCAAATTTTCTGCTTCACTTCCTGTCTCTGGAGATTCCTTCTTCTGATCAAATTTTGAAGGCAGCATAGATGTGTCTTTCATTGCCTTTGTTATACCACAATTCTGTGTTCCATTTCTGACAGTTGAGCTAAAAAAAACAAATAATCATTGTGTCAAAAAGCTTCACTTACACTGTCATTTTGTGTGTAAATGTACATTTTGTTTTGCTACTTCAAGTCATGCTATTTTGCATTTGCATGCATTTTCTTATACTGTACATCAACCATCAACCTAATATTCCCTAATTCATTTATTATGAATAATGGATTATAATGTATATCCTCCTGAGACCCAAAGACATTTTTTTTCTCTTTTTTTTGCTTTTTTCTGTGATTTCCTACATCCTTTGGGTTAAAAAAAAACATTTTGTTTTTACATTTTGTTTTTATTTTTAATATTGTTATATTTAATATTATATTTTTAATATTGTCGTGTGGTCCACTGTAGTGGACCACACGACCATTTTAGTTTGAAACGACCGCCAAACTCAGACAACAGAACTGTACAGGATATGGCTGTAAAGGGATATTAATTAAATATTAATGTAACAAAAACAAAACAAAAGCCATTTTTTCCTTTTGTATTGAAATTCCTGAAACAGTTTAGTCTGAAAGAGAACAGAACTCAAAAAAAGAAAAAAGTGATGTTAATCCAAAACAAATTTAACATAAAAGCGATTTAAAACTGATTGTCATTCTCTAATTGTCTCTAATTTGCTAATTGTCTGATTGTCAGACTCAAAGTCAGAGTCTCCCTAAACTATCTTATAAAGAATCGTCTCTGCTTCAGTTCTGCCTCCTATGACATGCTGTCATTAATTACATTAAGATAGTCATGGTGTCCACTATAGTGGACATTAAAAAAAACATGATAATTTGAAACACAAACAAATTAACAGCTTTGAAAGCTAAATGTATTTTCCCTGACACTTTAATAAACAAATATATATGTAATAATAATAGTAAAAAAAAACATTTAAAAAGCTACATTTTACATGCCCCTCTCCTTCCCATAAAACGTGTTTGTATGCCGGCCATTTTGGATACAGTGTATGAAGTGGTTCCTAGCATGCAATCAAATGACATATCACTAGAAAGCCCAGGATGTCCTCTCAACAGTACAACAGATTTGACAGAGTAGCTCAAAAAATTCAATGAAAATTCATGAAAACACAATGTCCACTACAGAGGACACAAGTTCAATGGGCGGGGTCTTAGGAGGATATTAAAAAAGAATCAATATAGAAAAGAAATTATAAGAAGAGTATATAGAGTTATAATAAGAGTTTTTTCTTTTTTAATAGAAAATGCATAGGGACCCTAGTGACCAGATATATGTAATAGTGTAACTATAGGTTCTATGAGCAATAATAATGAAATGTCTTGTCACTCAGTATAATCAACAAAACTTGAAATGGCTTGAATAGAATTAATGCAGACACATTACTGTCACAATCACCAGTGATCTAGCCTATGCAGATCACTGGAGAACTACAAATCTGCCATCAAATGAACTACAAATTCCATCATACCTGTACTCTCACACCTGTTCCAGTTCACCTTTGATTGCAAACACACGCAGCTGAAGCTGTTCAGGACTAATCAAATGGGCCATAAAGACACACACTCAAAGACATTGTTGCTGAGTCTTGTTTACTGTGTGTGATGTTACGACGTGGTTTCCTTTGCCTTGTCTAAAGCTACGGTCACACAGTGCTTTGTGTGTGCGAAATTCTGTCGTGCGGCGCTGCGAAAAGGGGCAGGATTAAACAAGATGATTAGACATTGATTAAAGTGAGCGACTGCTCCATGTTTTTAATTTCTGTCCAGAGAGGTCCTGTTTTGATCCTCGATTGGTCTCACGCAGTCAAGTGATGCGATTTCGCAGGTTAGAGTTCACCAAGCTTAAACTTTGCACCACAGCAACATGCGAAACTCGACGCATGACCCTGCGTTTCCGGTCTGACGCATTCGCGTGCGTATGAATGGAAGCCTATGGGAAGAAAAGTCAAGTGTGACCGCAGCTTTACCTTGACTTTCTGTGTTTGACCCTTGCTTTGTTTTGTTTGTTTATTTACTTTGTATGCTGCCTGCCTTTTGACCATCTGCCTGTTTATCGACCATAACACTGGATTGCCCGTATACATCTGTTTGTTCCTGTATTGACTATTGCTTGCCTGACCATTCTGGTAAATAAACCCTGCATTTGGATCCACACTTCCTTGTCAGTGTCTCATCACATAACAAATATTGTATTTATCCAAAATAAGCGTCACTGTCATTTGATGGTGAAACTGGTCAAAGCTTCAGTTTTTAAAAATTTTGAATTTGAAGACACTGGAAAGTATAGTTTTGACTATATTGTTGAGATCATGAATAAGAGGCTGATGTTAGATGTATTAGGGAAGTACACTGAAAAAAAAAATTATTAATTGGATTTACAAAATGTTTTGGTTGCAAACTATTTATATGGACTTAATGTAAACAAACAAAGTTAATTTAATGTTCAACTTAATTTGATTGTTTAAATTCAGCCCATATAAATTGTTTGCAAACACTTCCACATCCAAATCCAATGAATAATTTCTGTAGACGTTGACAGTAATTGTAACTGTAAATCGTCTGTTCAGTTAGATATCTAATTCCAGAAAGGTAACTAAATAGGGCTATGTGTTATTGAATTATGTATTTGAAAGTTTTGTTCTTAAATGAAAGTGCTTAGTTATAGTTCACCCAAATATTTTCCTAATAATTGACCCAAAAATCTCAATAGTTATCCTTATGTTGTTCCAAACCCTTTCTGAATACAAATGAAGATATTCTGTATCAAATCTGAGAGCTCCTTTATTTTTCAGATAACAAGGGTGCAGACTCTTTCAAGGTTGAGAAAAGTACCCCCCCCAAAAAAAAACAATCAAAACAGTCAATAAGTGGTTCAGTCTGAATATTAAGAAGCTAGGAGAATACTTTAAAGTACACACAAAACAATAATTTATTAAACAGCCTCGTTTACTCAGTGCCAGTTTAGTGTGTGCATTCAGTCATGTACACCCTGGATGCCGACATGTAATTTCCTCTGTTTGAAACAAAAAAAACAGGCTCATCCAAGGTAATACGTCAGCATTCTCCTGAATGTGCCCCCTATACTGACACTGAGAAGAAGCAGCGGTTAATTAAAGTCATTATTTTAGTTATATACGCCCATTAAGGAATTCTCATTCTATAGCTTGATGATATTCCAACACTCTGGCCAGTTTTGGGATGTTTTTAGCATATTTATGTATTTTTGTGTTGGAACTTTGCTGTCTGTGGAGGATGAGAGAATTCTTGATAAAATTCTCAATGTGTTTTCTGATGATGAGCGAAGGTCTCATTGAATTGGAATGACTGTTGGGTGAACTTATCCTTTAATGCAATCGCTAAACTTGCATGTTACTCTGCTTGCTGCTCACTTCTGGATTGTTTGTTGCGTAATTACATTGTTTTGTGTGATTGTGTCTGTAGCTACTTCCCTGAATGTGACCTCATAAACTTCGGGTCATGGTTTGTCTTCGCATTCCCACTCATGCTTCTCTTCCTCATTCTGGGCTGGATCTGGATTGCTTTTCTCTATGGGGGGCTCAATACACGGTAAATATGTGTTCTGAATACTTATCGATGAAACGCGTTGTAGGTTCTGTATCAGATTCAGAGCTTTTCGGTGGATCCACAAATATGATCAAGTTGTTTTTATATACTGTAGACAGAATTGATTATGTAAAAAAACAAACAAATACAACATAGGCTCATTTTGAAAACGTAGCCGTATATACATTTCTGGAGATCGCAAATTATGTAGCCAGAGCTACGGATGGCTGCATTTTATCTTTAAAACAAACGCTATGGGACAGTATGATGTTGTCCTTTTTTTGCTTACCAGCTGACCGCTTACCTCCATATGGACGGCTTTTCCGCTGTAACCAGTTTGTTTGGTAGCTTGACACTTACGTTGGCGGACTTGAAATGCAGAGCGGAGTTGACCACGACAACGGGGTTCGAGTTTGGTGAAGAACGGTTCCACAAAGCAGTTAAGACAAAAACACAGGCTAAAAAATAAAATGCAATAAACAAGAAAATAACGCTGAGAGTATGGTAAAATCTGAAAATTTGGTCAAATCGGGGCTTTTCTTTTTCTGGATTGCTTTTGAAAACACTGCGGTTGGGTTTAGGGAAGGGGGTGTGCAAGTCAATCGGTGCTTTTTTAAAACACTATTGGTTGGGTTTAGGGAGCGCGGAGGGTGGGGGGGATCAGTCTGTTGGTCAGTCAGTCGACAGCGGCCTCTGGTGGATTTACGTGAGAACAGGAAGTGTGAATGGCACTCACAAGAGAAATTTGAGGTCTGAGAAAGCGTACACAGCGGCCTCTGGTGGATTTGCGAAAGCAGAAACTGCGAAAAATAAAAGTATTTGGCACTCTCCAGAAATGTATATAGGGGTACAAAATCAGAATGAGCCTGGGTTGAACAAATATGTCTAAATTATTATTTAGGAAATATTTAGTTTCTGTTATTTTTATGATTTTTTTACCAGGTATTCAACATTTTATTTACTTTACTTTGTATTTACATTATTTTTCATTTATTTGGAGTAATGCTTTTTTTACTTTTATTTATTTATTATAAAGTATTATAAAAATATAGTTTATTTTATATGTATATTTTCATGACTGCTTATTATGAATAAATTATATATTTTAAATGTCTGTTTTTGACCAGACTTTGTATCAGTAAAAATGACGAGCGGGCTGCAGCAGAAGCTAAAGCAAACGCTGTTATTGATGAAGACTACAAGAAACTGGGCCCGATAAAGTAAGTCACTCAGCACTCAGCTCTGTTGGGCTTTCCGGCATATTTATTCGATTCAAATATATTCTTCTCATCAACTAGATTTGCAGAAGGATCCATCGCTTTCTTCTTTATTATTTTTGCCATCCTACTCTTCACACGAGATCCGAAATTTGTGACCGGATGGTCGGTTTTCTTCCCCAAAGGGTAAGAAATGCAGGTAGTGAAAAATATGCATGACATGTTTTCACTTTAAGATGCAAGCAAGATGAATCCAATGTCTTTTTTAAGTTTTATAGTTGTTAATGTATTTACAATTTTAACATCTCTCCCTCTAAAAACAAATTTAACATGTTCTGATGGACTATTTTCAACCTTTAAGACTATAAAATGAGCAACTGCATAAATACTTTATTTTTTACAACATAAATAACCAGATTAATAATCAGTATAATGTCATAATTGAACAATTGTTTTAGCATTAGACTATTTAGTGTTGTCAAAATATGTAATGCATTTTACACAATAGCAGGATGTTCATGCCTTCATTGTGTAAATGTCAAATGCATTTCATATGTGCTTAAACAAACATGTGCTACTAGGAATTAATTGATTTAAATTCAATAACACATTGGAACACTGTTAATATAAATGTCAATCACTGAAATTAAAGGTTAAGTTATACACTATGTCAGGTTAATCTTTAAACTGGATTCCACTTACAGTGTCAGCCAGAAAAAAAATCTTTTTTTTTTCTTTTCTTTTTTTTTGTGCTCCATCACACTAATGCACATTGACAGACAGGTTCAGAAGTATGGACCAGTTTATCCGCTTCCTCCACTGAGCTGACCTTTCTCTATCTCCAGGATGTCAGTTCACTTTGAGTCATCTCTAAACTAGCCAGATATCCAGCAAGTAGAGACAAATAGAAGCAGAAAGAGAACAGAGTAAGACGTTTCTGGGTGATTCAACACCTGTAGATGAGTGGAACAGGACTGCGAGCACGGCGAACATGATATGATGAATTGGTTAGCAGGGTTATGGCAATTACACTGATTCTGTGCTTCATATTAATGTGCTGAGATGTGATATCAGCAGTGTTGCTTGCATTAATGTCTTTTCTGACATTTTCATTCACATTTTAAATCTTACATTCTGCTGTGATCTTATAAGTTTTACACTACTTAGACCTATAAATTGGACATTTGTAGGCGGATTATAGATTTCTGAAAGAGAGGATTTTGACTCGCTCCAGGCAAAATCCATGCCACACACATACTACACATGTCCACTAAATTATGAAAATCATAAAAGCTATTTGCCTTAGCAATAAAAGTCAGTAGGAGTATTCAAGAATGTTTTGCAGCTCTAATTCATTTATTCTCCTTCAGCTTAGTCCCTTGTTTATTAAGAACACCACAGCAGAATGAACTGTCAACTATTCCGGCATATGTTTTATGCAGCAGATGCCTTTCCAGCTGCAACCCAGTACTGGGAAACACCCATACACACACACACACACACACTCATACACTACGGCCAGTTTAGTTTATCCAGTTCACTTACAGCACATGTCTTTGGAACACGAACACTGGCAAAGTCCACATAGAAATGCCAACTGGCCCAGCTGGGATTCGAAACAGCGACCTTCTTGCTGTTCGGCGACAGTGCTAACCACTGAGCCACTGTGCTGCCCCTGCAAGGGATTAGTTCACCTCAAAATATTTTATATTGTAATATATAATTTACTCACCACTGTGTTGTTCTAAACCCAGACTTTCGTTTTTTTAATGAACACAAAATATATTTTAAATAAATAAAAAAATATATATATATATAAAAAATAAAAATAATTTTAATCCTCCTATTAAAAGTATGATGCTTCATAACATAATCCATGTCTTCTGAAGAGATCTGATTCATAAGATGAGCACATTTAGTTTAGTTTTATTTACATAATCATGGTTTCCGCTACATTCATTCTTCCATGGCGGGGCACCACGCCAAAATTCATCCCGCCACGGCTATATTACAACTTCTCATTCAAAACATTTTATTTTTTTTAATAGCGGATGATAATCGCAGTAAAACGTATTAATAGTTAAGTGAATTATAACCGCACAAACTTAGTAGTAACCATAGTAGTGCTGTGTGTTATTTGTTTAACCCTTTAAGGTTACGTGCTGACTGACTGACTGACTGACTGACTGACTGACTGACAGGTGCGTGATGCTTGAGGCCAGCAAACACGACGTATAGCATTTTACTTTACTTCAGGACTCATTAATACTGCTCTGTAGGTCTATTGGAGACATTCATAAATATTCCTAGCAAGTCTAATAAATGCTGGAGACATACTTGTTACATAAACGAACTAAATCGCACTTCAGCAGCGTTTATTTGACAGCGCACAAGAAGATCTGCGCGCTCTTAAAGTGGCTTATATTTGAGGGGGCGTGCAAGAAGTTTTGTGCACGAGCAGAGGAAATAGAGCAAGCAAAGAGATCAGCATGCTTGAAGGTTATTACATAATGCGATCTCGACTTCTAATACTGCGCTCAGGACATTTTTCATTGAAATAACGCCACAGGTAGTTGGTAGATCTGTGTAAAAAAAGGCCTGCCGCCACAGCTGGAAAAAAATCCTAGAGGAAACACAGATTATATAGATCAGTAAACATAAACTAAAGCTCAGTCATACCTGCTGGATGGGCTAGAAAAAATCTCATTAGTTCAAATGTGTCACATGATTAATCTCATTGGTCATCACTCATCAAGCAAGCATGACCGTATTTGAATGCTGTAAACCAATGCTCTCCAACTCAATTCCTAAAGGGCCATAGCTCTGCACAGATTAGCTTCAACCAACTTCAACACACACCTGCTTAGTGGTGTCTAGTAGACTTGGACACCTTGATTAGTTGGATCAGCTGTGTTTGATTAGGGTTGAAGTAAAACTGTGCAGAGCTGCGACCCTCCAGGAATCGAGTTTGAGACCTATGCTGTAAACATTGCTCACTATAATAAACAATGGCTGATTTCACGACATTCAATAGAGTGACAAAAAACTGTCACATGGTATTTCTGAAGTTAACTAACCTTTTATAACATCTTATTTATTTATTTAGTTTGATCACTTTTAAGCAGTGTGTAATATTATGCGTAAATATTTTAGTAAATGGCTAACAGCTTGTTAACCAAAGTAGATCTCGAATAATACTGAATGGTGTCTAATCACTTCTGTCTGCATGTGTGTGTGTTTATTTCCTATCAGCTATGTGTCTGATGCTGTGACTGGAGTCATCATCATCTCCATCCTCTTTTTCTTCCCATCTCAGCGTCCATCTCTCCGCTGGTGGTTCGATTCCAGAGGTCAGTGGGTGGTTTATTGACTTTCTGTATTCTGGTCTTACAGCAGCTGAGAGAATTGAGCTACGGATGATGAAATTAGTAACTTCAAATTGAAGCAACTCAACAATCCATCAATAATATTCAAATTTATATGATAAATCAAGCCAAATAGAGCAGAATTTGCTAACTGAAATGTTTGGCAGGCAAAACGCTACATGTCATCGACTTAGTAAATTTCCAGGAGCACAGTTCATTCTGGTAGGCAAAGAGGTTTGTAGAACACGTGTGAATGTGGTTAATGTTGAATAAGAGGAGGAATGTTAATGATTCAGATTAGTGTGTTTCAGAAAGATCCAGCAGAGAACTGTGAGCAGAGCGATTATAATAATCTGCAAAAAAGATATCTCTTAATAATGCCTCGTTGCACATTCTACATATTTAAAAAGCCAAGTAGAAATGCATGTAAAATAATGATTTTATACTTTTAGTAATAATAGTATTATGTATTTGAATAAAATACATGTTTATATTGCTGAATCTCTCTATCTGAAACATTCATCTATTATTGTAGTTAAAGGCGACATATTATGTTCCTTTTTTACATGATGTAAAATAAGTCTCGATGTCCCTAGAATGCGTATGTGAATTTTCAGCTCCAAATACCCCACAAATAATGTTTTATAACTCTTTGAATCTGCCTCTTTTAGGCATGCTGTTTTGGTGACTCCCGCTTTAAATTCAAATTAGATTGTGCTCTTTTCGAAGGAGGGTGGAGCTACAAATGCCTATGTGTCAGCATAGTGGCAGATTCAAAAACAAGACTAACTTTCTATGCTTATGAGGGAGAGATTGTCAGTAATGGGTGGGGCTTTCCCTCTCTAATTTTTTTTATGAAGTTAATATTAATTAAGTTAATAAAGTTTTACCATTAGAAGCTGGTTATATTCACAGACTGTTGCCACACAACTATTTTTAAAGCTCATATAAAAGTGATTTTTGCATAATAGGTCCTCTTTAAAACTGAAATAATTTTGATCTATAAATAAAAAATTTCTCAAAACGTACCCTTATAAATGGTTTTGTGACGGGGGTTACAAATACAGTATAATTTTATTTAATGCTGATCTTTAAAAGCTGACTCGGCATAGCAAAAATATGCTAATTTAGAAAGACTCTTGTTTATCTTCGTTGCTTAAAAGAGAACATACTTTCCTTACATTAGCTCTGAACACAATTTGTTATTTGTTATGTTGTGTACTGAATGTTTGTGCATATATATAAAAGGATTCATATAATTTATCAGTTACTCCATTATAATGAAGTGAATGTTCACTGATAAAATGTATTTCTATATTTAATTTTTAAAAAATTCTTATTCAGTGTACATACATACAAAAATAATATTCCACGTGTAAAACAAACAATGACTTATTATTTTGTTGCAACTATGCTGCCTATACCTGTTATATATAGTTCTGTGAAATTCTTTTTCAAAAAATTCACAAATGCTGTTTAATGGTGGGAGAATTTTTAAACCACATTTAAACATTCTAGTTTTAAAAACCCTAATTGCAATTTAAAAGCTTGACTAGGTTAAATGGGTTAACAAAGCAAGTTAGGTTAATTGGTCAAGTCATTGGCCACAGTGTTCTGTAGCCAGTCGAAAAAAATAATCTTACATAGGCTAATAATATTGACTCTAAAAATTTCCTTCGGCTTAGTCCCTTTATGCATTAGGGCTCCCCACAGTGGAATGAACCACCTTAATTTATTTATTTAATATATAAATGTATTAAAAATATGCTTTTGTTCAAGTCAGTCTAAAAGAAATAATACATTCTCAAGAAAATAAAAATAATATAGCAAATACTTTGAAAATCTACTTGCTTATGAGGGCAAGATCATCACTAATGAGCAAAATAATCATCCCTCTGATGACATGTACAAAGGAAGAATGTCAATCAAAGTGTTTCTGCAGAGTGTGATTAAAAAAAAAACATTTTCACCATTAGAAGCTGGTTATATTCACAGACTGATTAAAAGGTTTAAATACCTTGAAAAATGTAAACCTTTAATAAAAGTGATTTTTGGATAATAGGTCTTCTTTAAAAACTGAAAAAATTTTAATCTATAAATCTAAATTTCCCAAAATGTACCCTTATAAATGGTTTTGTGGTCCCAGGTCACAAAAAAAAAAAAAATAAAATAAATAAATAAAAATTATATATATATATCTATATATATATATATATATATATATATATATATATATATATATATATATATATATATATATATATATATATATATGCTAATATGCTTATTTAGCATGACTCTTATCCACATTGTTTTGTTTAAAAAAAACACATTTTCTTACATGAGCTCTTTTTAACATTACAGTTTAAAAAAATAACTTCTAGTAACTAATTTATTTTGTCTTTGCCATGATGACAATACATACTATTTTACTAGATAATGTGCAAGATATTAGTATTCAGCCTTAATTGCAATTTAAGCAGTTTAACTTAAGCTTGACTAATGCTAACTAGGCAAGTTAGGTTAAATGGACAAGTCACTGGACAACAATTGTTTGTTCTGTAAATCCCCCCAGAAGAAAAATCTTAAAGAGGCTAATAATTTTGACTCTAATTATATACATATAATATTTAATTAATTTATTTAATATACAGATTTATTAAAAAGATGCTTTTACTCCAGTCAAACTAAAATAAATAAGGATTTCTCCAGAAAATAAAAATAAACTGTCAAAATTTCCTTGCTCTGTTAAACATCACTTTACTTATAAATCCCTCTGTTGGTCAGGGGCAGTGTTTTATGTTGAAAGCTGTGAAATGCGGCTGCATCAGACATGCTGGAGTCCACATTACCATTTTTAGTATCAATCAAACAAAGTAAAGTTCTACATTTCATCTCCTGTCAGATGCAGTTTTTTTTTTCTCCACCAGTTCCAAATCAATTTTCCTTCCTTGTGCAGTTCAAAAGATGTAATCAAATTGAGATGTCAAACACACAGCGTTTCCTGTAGACGCTTTGCTCAACAACATGAATGCAGAGACAGAGAAAGAGAGAGAATGGAAACATCTTAAACTCTGCATGGTGTTCTATATACATTTATATATTTTTACCTGCATACAGGTTTATTCAGATTTACCGCACGACTGATATGAGTCTTTCAATAAACTATTCTCTTTAACACCCCCACATTGAAAATATGTTTATATCTCACTTTCATGTTTTTGTATGATTTGTACTTAATCAGAGGCAGAGATGGTCAGACTCATGAAGTCATAATTCATTTTCATTTTCAGCCTCCAATACTCCATATGTGCCCCTGTTGTCATGGAGAAAAGCTCAGGAGTGCGTGCCATGGAATATCATTTTGCTGCTGGGTGGTGGATTTGCAATGGCTAAAGGCTGTGAGGTACTTCATTACCTGTGTTTTGTTATTTTTACTGACGTAAAGTCTGAAATACATGGCTAATAGCTGAATATGTAATTAATACCTAAATGGTCTAATCCAATAAAACAAATGGAACAACAGAAAATAAGTGTGCCAGTAACCACAAATGTATATTAATATATTAATTTATTTATTTATTCATTTATTTATTCATTTATTTATTTTTGGTATTAGGAGTCCGGCTTAGCAGTATGGATAGGAAACCACTTGCAGCCTCTGGCTCAGGTTCCACCTCCGGTCGCTGTGATGCTCATCACAGCCTTTATTGCCTGCTTCACTGAATTTGCCAGTAACACAGCCACCATCATCATCTTCCTTCCAGTCATCGCTGAACTAGTATGGACAAATGTGCCGCACATCTTTGTTGTGTAGATGGGGGTTTATTCTTTACATTTAAATATAGAAGTCTTGTATGCTCACCAAGGCAACATTTATTTATAAATCAGCAGTGGGTCTTATTAACTAATAACAGCTTATGCGTATATTATATGTGCATATTAGTAACACAGATTATACATATTTAAAGAACATTTAACCTAATTTACAAACATGTATTTATGGATATTTGTAGTTTCATCATTTAACTAAAGTATTTTAAATGAGCAGCAAAATCAGTATTTTAAAAAGTGCCAGCGATTTTTATTGATTTTTTTGCATCATTTATTCCTTAAATAGCAAATCTGAATTTTAGTATCCTTACTTCAGTTTTCAGTATTACATGATCTTTCAGAAAACTAATAATGCTGATTTTGATGCTTGAGAGATAATATTACACTTAAAACCATTTAAAAACTTTATAAAACCTTTTTTGTACTTTGATGAACAGAAAGTTTACAACTTTCCTAAATGCTTTTACAACTTGTGCTTCAGCTATTTATGCAAAAACTTTGCATGTGTTTTAAAACTTTGTCAGTTTGACTTTAATCTTCTGAAAGAAATATCGTTTTCTGATTGCTCAGAAATGAAGTGTGTGCATATTAATGCACCTTTACCAGGCCTTCACCCCATTGGGTGAGAAATATTGAAATTCAGGATAATCAGAATCAGAATCAGAATCAGAAAGAGCTTTATTGCCAGGTATGTTCACACATACTAGGAATTTGTTTTCGTGACAGAGCTTCTACAGTGCAACAGGATTACAGAGACAGGACAAAAAACAGATAATAAATATATTTTAAAAAATAGAAGTAAGTAGTGAGTGCAAATATACAGATTGACAAGTGTATGTACATGTTTATTACTATATACAACGTTATATGTGCAACTGTTATGTGCAAATTGGCATGTAAAGTGTGTTGTTAAATAAGTGTATATGTGTATAAAAGTGTATAGCAAGTAGTGATGTTGGTTCCACAATTATTATCATCAAGTGTTCATGAGATGGATTGCCTGAGGGAAGAAACTGTTTCTGTGTCGGGCTGTTCTGGTGCGCAGTGCTCTGTAGCGTCGACCAGAAGGTAAAAGTTCAAAGAGGCAGTGTGCTGGGTGTGAGGGGTCCAGAGTGATTTTGGCAGCCCTTCTGCTCGCTCTGGATAAGTACAGTTCTTGGGGAGTAGGAAGGGTTGTATCAGTGATTCGCTCAGCAGTCCGTACTATTCGATGTAGTCTTTGGAGGTCGTATTTAGTAGCTGAGCTAAACCAGACAGTTATTGATGTGCAGATGACTGATTCAATGATGGAGGTGTAGAACTGTTTCAGCAGCTCCTTTGGGAGGTTAAACTTCCTCAGCTGACGAAGAAAGTACATCCTCTGTTGAGCTTTTTTGACAATGGAGTCAATGTGAGTGTCCCACTTCAGGTCCTGAGAGATGGTGGTGCCCAGGAACCTGAATGACTCCACTGCTGCCACAATGCTGTCCATGATGCTCAGTGGGGGGAGAGCAGGGGGGTTTCTCCTGAAGTCCACTATCATCTCCACTGTTTTGAGCGTGTTGAGCTCCAGGTTGTTGTGGCTACACCAGACAGCCAACTCCTTAACCTCCTGTCTGTAAGCAGACTGGAGTGATGCAGTATGTTCCCAGACTACAGTCAAGTCATTTGAGGATCAGAATCTGCTAGCTGAAATAGAGAATAACTCCTAAACTACGTTCTAGAACATACTTGTTGGTGTAAAAACATCTTATTTTGACAGGTTGTGCAATGAGACACTTTATTACATAATTGTGTTGTTGAACTCCGCCTCCAGAGAAGGAGATCAGTGGGTACTTCTACATCTCTGCATGATTAGCTCCACCCACCGATTCACCCTGTAATGGCTAAATAATCTGAGTGACAAACACAGGTCTATGTAAATGTAAAGATGGCTCTGATGACAACAAAACACTGTCCAGTGCAAATGCATTGCCTTTTTTCTGATCCCAGCATTAAGGATCAGTAATGGTTCTTTTTCACAAGCCTGTTATGACGCATTTAATGGTCATCAGCATCTTACATGCTTGAGCGATTTTAATATTTAGATTTTTTTTTAAACATATGAACATTTATATGTATTTACGCATACATTATATTATCTTTGCTTCAAATTGCAAAAATTAAATTACCGCTTGTGCAAGGCGTTTCTAATGCATCGTCTATGGGACAGGACAGCAAATCTGACATTATTTTCTCTCCTGGCTGCCGTCATCAGTCTCACACAATTTTTTTCTGCCTTTTCTGAAAGTCTTTATAACGTCATCGAGGAGTTTTTCTTTTATTATTTTATTATTTATAAATTTAAGATTGTAAAAATTATTTGTTGTATTCTCCCATTCACTGCGCTCTAAGTTTTCCCAACTATGATGACTTCCACTACTGAGAAACCCAGAAATGTGAAAAGGGTCTATGCTGTGCCAACAATATTGGATCTGACAGGAATGTTGTACCACAAAAGTCAGAGTAATTTTTTATCATGCGATCACTATCGCTTTGTGGGTCATTACAGACCGTTTACTGTGTACTCAGTATTTTGGTGTTATTAACCTAAATCACGGCAGCGTTCATCTATGAAAGATTTAGGCTGTCAAACACGCATACCTGTATGCAAAACAGAACACCTATCATAACAGAGGGCATTTAATTCAGAGTCTACAAGAAGAGGGTCAGAACAGCACAGAAAACAGTAGTCTATTACTTATAAAGTTTATTTTTGTTTAATGTAAAAATTAATAATAATTATAAGTGTATCTCAGGCAACAGTACAATATAAAGAATAAATAAGCCCCCTTAAGAATAATGTCCCCCTTAAAGGGATAGTTCATCCCCAAAATGAAAATTTACTCAATATTTACTCACTCAAATGGTTTTAAAGCTTTGAGTTTTTTTGTTCTATTCAACACAAAAGAAGTTATTTTGAAAAATGTCAGAAACATGTAACCATAGACTTCTATAATAGGAAAAACAAATACTATCGAAGTCAATTGCTGCATACCAATTTGCATACTTATACTATGTGTCCTTTAAGTGTGTAACAGTATGCAAGATTTGGGACATACTACTACCTCATTAACAGACCGTTATGTTGCATACGTCCCTCGTCAATCATCTCGACACATCATCCACATTTCTTTCCTATTTAATTACCTACCTTATTGGAGGTGCAGCAGCAGGTTAATCTGCCATTCGCGAGTCTTTCATGCAGAGAAATCTCCTCAGGTCTTTGGATAATTTTACATTTAGAAGTCCAAACACATTTTTATATGAGTTCACATTACTGTTGCAGATTAAATATAACATGGAAAATGCAATTTAAATATATTACAGTTGGCTATATTTGGATTAATAATCAAACAACTTTACAAAGACCTTTCTAGTTGATGGTTGGTCCTGCGCATCTGGTGCGTTTGTTTACACTTTTTACCTGAAGTTTGTAGTTCTAATTGAACTTATGGGTAATGTATTGTGGACACTATTAGCGGTTAGACTCAGCAAATACTGTAGTACACCATCCAGGAATCTTTGGCATACTTTTTTTCAACATAGTAAGGTTTGGGACATACTACTGTAATTCTGTTTTCAAATACTATTCAGGATGGATAGTATGCGAATTGAGATGAACCAAATGGTTACAGGTTTTCATCATTTTCCAAAATATCTTCTTTTGTGTTCAACAGAAGAAAAAAATGCAAAGAAGTTTGTGACAAGTGAATGATGATAGAAAATTTGTCATTTTGGGTGAACTATCCATAAGACAGGGGCAGCACGGGGGCTCAGTGGTTAGCATTGTCTCCTTACAGTAAGAAGGTTGTTAGTTTTGAGTCCTGGCTGGGCCAGTTGGCATTTCTGTGTTTAGTTTGCATGTTCTCCCCGTCTTGGCGTGGGTTTCCTCCGGGTGCTCCAGTTTCCCCCACAGTCCAAAGACATGCGGTATAAGTGAATTGGGTAAGCAAAATTGAGAGTGTATGAGTGTTTCCCAATACAGGGTTGTGGCTGAAAGGGTATCTGCTGCGTAAAACACATGCTGGAATAGTTGGCGGTTCATTCCGCTGTGGTGACCCCTGATAAATAAGGGACTAAGCTGAAGGAATGAATGAATGAATGAACCCATACGATACAGAAGATAAGTCCTATGTGTATTAGAAATACATTGTAACATTACACCTCCTGTATTTTCAGGCCATCCGTGTGAAAGTGAACCCGCTGTATTTCATGATCCCAGCAACAACTGGATGCTCTTATGCTTTCATGCTTCCTGTGTCCACACCTCCAAACTCAATCGCCTTCGCCTCCGGACACCTGATGGTCAAAGACATGGTGAGAAAACAACCACAAAAACACATAAATATCATTAATCCAGAGCACACACAGATGCTGTTTTCAGGTACACAATAAGACGTGTGTGTTTATTTACAGGTAAAAACGGGGTTTGTGATGAACATCCTGGGGATTCTGTGTGTGTCTCTGGCCATGAACACATGGGCTCTTCATATGTTCAATCTTCACTTGTACCCTGATTGGGCAAGACCTTTAAATGCTTCATTAGCAACGGTGGCTACACATACTATAGCGGCTATGAATATGACTGGTTAGAGAGATGGATATGACATATACATTCATATACTGTATATTGTGGATATCATGTGTATATATGACTAAAACGAAATGGAAAATTGCTTAACTGAGGGATTCCTGCTGTGGATGGAGCAACACTATTATGACCTCACTTCCTGCTCAGCATCGCCCTCTTGTGCTTTGAGGCCACTTCTGCAATTTGGGGCTGGAAATTAAAGAATGTTTTAAACTTCACAGGTATGCGAAAAAAATAAGGACAATTATCAGATTCTCTTGATTTATAGTTATGCATTTGAGTAAAATGGTTTTGTTTTATTCTGTTAAACTACTGATTTAAATTTACTCTAAATTATTGTAATTTAAAGATTATTCTTTTGTATTAAATGAAAAGGTGCCATGCCATGTTTATATTCATTTTAAAACAACAGAATACAAAGTTTTAACTTCAGAAGTGTTAAGAAATCTGTATATTGGTGGAATAAGCCTAATTTTCTATCACAACATATGAATCCATTTGCTATTCTGACCAATCGTTAGTGACATTTACATGGACATCAGTAATCGAATTATTTGCCTTGATCTGAATAAGACAATAATATGATTAAGGTGTTTACATGAGTTGCATTTTTAATGTTCATTTAATGATCCCGTTTTACATGTCATAGCATATAATTTGATTAATGTCATTGCGTCACCACGCTATCCACATTTCCTCTGGAGTTTCATGTAATTTCGGGTGATTCATTTTTAATTTGTTGACTTTAACTGCAGTTTGCCACTTTCATTTTCATTCAGGAGCATTTCTTGCTTGCCCCTTTGACGAACGAGATATTGGATGCGAGTATGAACTTATGGAAGAGTGTTGTTTTAATGGAATTTGATACCACACACAGTATGGGTTAGAAAAAAACCTCTACATTTTGTGTTGCAGCTGTCTGTGGTCCTTCACTGACTCAGTAGGTGCAGAGAATAGTGTCAAACAGCCGTGTGTGTATGGACTATCCTGTCGCAAAATGTGGCGAAAACCCTACACTATGGTAATAGTTTTATTGCAGTGTTTACATGTCTGTACTGCACTTCATTAATGTGACTAAATCATCATCCACATGTCTTAATTCAACTTCTGTTTAGTTTGATTATGACTTTAGTCGGATTAAAGCAATCAAAAATCACTGTTTACATAGTAGACTCTTAATCAGAGTATTGTCTTAATCGTATTAAAATCGGATTATTGGTGTCCATGTAAACATACTCACTTTCTGAAAATAAAAGTGCTACAAACGGCCATGTTTTTGTTTCAAATTTGGAAAATTCATCAGACCTTTAACAAAATAAAACAAATAAAAATTTTACTCAAACCTAATCCATTAAATCTGTCAATTCAAGTGCTCTTTGATTAGTTTTTTCCAAAGCTGTATATATAATATTTATATACAGTTGAAGTCAGAATTATTAGACCCCCTGAATTATTAGCCCCGTTAATTTTTTTCCCCAATTCAACTCTCTGTTCAATGGAGAGATTTTTTTACCCATTTCTAAACATAATAGTTTTAATAACTCATTTCTAATAATTTATTTTCTCTTTGTTATGATGACAGTAAATAATATTTTACTAGATTTTTTCAAGACATTTCTATAGAGCTTAAAGTGACATTTAAAGTCTTAACTAGGTTAACTAGGCAGGTTAGGATAATTAGATAAGTTATTGTATAAGTATGGTTTGTTCTGTAGACATTCGGAAACAAAATTAGCTTAAAGGGGCTAATAATTTTGACCTTAAAATGGTTCATAAAAAAAATTGAAAACTGCTTTTATTCTAGCCGAAATAAAACAAATAAGACTTATAATAATAATAATAAAAATAATGATAATATAATATACTGTGTCAAATTTCCTTGCTCTGATAAACATCATTTGGAAAATATTTAAAAAAGGAAAAAAATTTAAAGGGGGGCTAATAATTCTGACTTCAACTGTCCATGTAGTTTTACACTGGTAAAACACTTATTTGAAATAATGTTTATGTTTTTAACCTAATCTGAACATTTGTAATAAATAATAAATGTTTTTTTAGATTGTAAATGTTTAGTATTGTTTTAGTATTGTAAATTTATTGTATTTATATCGTGTGTGCTGTAATTAACAATTAACATTTCTATCATTATAATTCAGTTTAGTATCCTTAAAATGTAATTAAAACTTTGAACCAAGAAAATGATTAGTTATTGGTAAACCACTAAACCAGCGGCACATTTAGAGGCAACCTATAATAAAAATAATCTTTTTTAAGCTGTTTGGACAGAACTGTGTCTAGGTATAGTGTGTCCACTGGCATATTGGGGTGATATGAAGAATAAGTCTCTTTTTTTTATTTCCTAATGTTAAAATTGGATCAATATCACTTTCATTTTGAGGCCGACTGCAAAGTGACGTAGGAGTGCGGTTTCCCTGCCCACTGAATTAATTGACAGCCTCATATTAACATGTCTCCATAGTAGAGCATATAATCATATCAACAAGACAGGACGTGCGCAAAGCAACCGGGATTAAAAGATCTGTTTAACTCACTGTGATAATCAATCATCATCAAATGTGATCAAGAATGAGTTTTACAAGTTCAAAATGTTTTTAAAACAGTGCATGTTTGTAATTAATTACAGCAGTTCTTTACTTAATTCTTAATTCTTCAACGTCTTTATCATCACAGCCGCATGTGAGTACAATTATAAAAGAATACGCTTCAATCCTGGTTTGTGGACACTAAATCAGGTTTATTTTGTTCATTTTCATAACGAATATTCATACAGCAGTGTATAATAACGTGTATCCTGTCACATTTGCCGTGCAAAAACAGTGCTAATTTAAACGCACATACTGTGTAAGAGTATCTGTGTGTATGTCTGTGAACTTTGTAACAACATTGTGTGTGACTCATCATTGCAGAAAGGCTTGAATGAACTCCACAACAAATACATCAAATCATCATTGGGAAAGTTCTTACTGTTGTATTTCTCACAAACGTTACATGAGATCTGCATGTTCATATCTGTCACTGTGCTGTTTATCTAATGCAGATTGAGGCACACTCTGAAAGGCATGTGGGAATGGTGGATGGGGTGAACAAGCATTAAAGGCACAGGCAACAAAAACAGTGTCCAGAGCAGATAATTATAACGTTCTGAAAGTTGTAACAAATTATCTGATGGGTGTTTTGAGCTGAAACTTTACAGAGACATTCTGGAGACACAAAACGCTTATCTTAAATCTTAAAAAGGGGTAAAATAGGTGCCCTTTAAAGGAATAATTTGTCCAAAAATTAAAACTAGCTGTTAATTATTAAGGATTTCCAAATGTGCTGATGACTTTTTTCATTAGTAGTTAGAAGTAGAATATTTTTAGCTGAAACTGTGATATTAATGATTCATAAAATGCAGGCCAATGGCTATCAGACAAAAAATTAAAATAAAAAAAAAAAAATCAATGGAAAAAATAAATCTATAAATAAATAAATAAATCAGAATCAGAAAGAGCTTTATTGCCAGGAATGTTCACACATACGAGGAATTTGTTTTCGTGACAGAGCTTCTACAGTGCAACAGGATAACAGAGACAGGACAAAAAACAGATAATTGTATTTTAAAAAGTAGAAGTAAGTAGTGAGTGCAAATATACAAATTGACTAGTGTATGTACAGCTATATTACTATATACAACGTTATATGTGCAGCTGTTATGTGCAAATTGGCATGTAAAGTGTGTTGTTAAATAAGTGTATATGAAAGTATAAAAAGTGTATGGCAAGTAGTGATGCCATCTATACACATGCCAATAACATAGACGAACCAAAACTAATACCCATTGCTGAAAAGGAGAGTAAATTTATTTGTTTTATTGTTTTCATTTTTACTAAACTATCCCAAAAACTCCAGTCTGCATTATTAAACACTCAAAAAACTCATACAAAATAATAAAAACATGGGAACGTGGAACAATGGTCATGCAAATACACAACTGCCCTAATAAATAAAGTACATGATCAAGAAAAAAACATTAGAAAGCAGCAAGCACAGCATTAACACACTTCCCTTAAGGATATGTTTTTGTTTTTTTTCTGCATTGTCATGTGTTGCAGTATGACCTGTGTTTGAGTCTCATGTGAGTATGAGCAACTGAATGAGTCACGGTACATGTTTGTTCAGAGCCCAGCTCACAGTCATAGGATTGTGTGTGTGTATATAAATATAAGTGTGTGTTTTTGGTGTCCAGCTCAATATGAAACTGGCCGGTTCTATTATAATGATGACAAATCATTTAATGTTGAGATAAATCCATCCTCTCCTCCAGGTCTTCTCATAACAAACAGTAACAATGGCCTTTCGAAACCATCTCTCTCTGTTTTCCCTCAGGTATGTCAATATTTTCAGCATTTTTAAAAAGTATAATAAAGCAAAATGAATAATGAATGAATTGACTGCGTAACCTATAGTTGTGAATATTGGATTTGCTTTACATATAGTGCTAATGTATATACTATGTAATATGATTAAAACATGATTTAATTAGTACTGTATTAATGTTAGACCTGTCACGATGAGGAAATTTGTATATTAACATATATAGTTACAGACATTGTTACGATAAGCGATAATATTGTCATTTTGAGATCATTTTATGCCACTGATTATATAATAATGCAAATAGCCATAAGCACTTTAAAATACTTGGCATTCTTAAGGCTATTTAGATTCTATAATTTGATGTTAAAAAGGTAAATGTCCTATTATATATACTATTAAATGTCCAATTATAAATGTTGACAGCAGTGAGGTAGAACGTAAACGTCATAGTAAAATGGCTTTAACGTTATGTGTGTATTTGTAAATATATGCAATGGCAAAAATTATTGAGGTCATCTCCAAGTATTGCACAATAAGTGGATATATTGATTATTATGACAGGCCTAATTAATATGATATTTATACACATGATGATGTGAGATGCAAGAGTGATGTCAAAAAAATAGTTTTAAGAGTGATGTGCATAGAATGATTTTAAGAGTGTGTCCATAGAAAAAGAGCTCTAACGCAGTCAATCCTGGAAATTTTCAAAAGGACTGACTGACAGAAAAAAATCTGATTAATCTGTCCATGAACCTGTCACCTTTTATTACATATGAAATTTCAAGACTTTCAGAGATAGCTCACTGCACATCAATCCATAAAAATCAATTACAGTTTATTATATGCTTTACTGACTCATCCAGTTTTCATTTAGAGATAAACATTTCATTTCATCTAATAGGTCTTTAATGTTAGGAAGGATACTTTGTAAATGCAATAAGTAGTAACTTTTTATTATTAATGTAACCAATTACTTTTTGATTACTAATTTTCTAATGTATGTTAATGATTTTCAAGCATTTAAACCCGACATGGTGAACCTTACAGTATTACTAACAAAATCCTTTGTCAAAATCAGTCATCGTTTTCATGAAGACCATTCTGAAATTAAATGCTGATTTAAAGTTATAACCAAAAATACTTTATTAGTGTTTGATTTTTTTTTTGCGTATCTATCACATTAAGCACTGACATCTAACAATGCTTTGGAAAAAAACTATGAAAAATACTGTTAAAGAGTGAGTTCACGCCAAAATTAAAGATTTCCCATCTCAAAGTGGATCTAAACTGTTTTTACTTCTGTTAAACACAAAAGAAGATATTTTGAAAAATGTTGGAAACCAGTAGTCATTGACTTCCAAAGTTGGAAAATTATTCTATTAAAGTCAGTGGCTACATGTTTCCTCTTTTTATGTGTTCAGCAGAACAGATGAGTAAATGATGACTGAATTTTTATTTTTGCGTGAACTGTCCCTTTATTCCTGAAAAAAAGAACTATGCTAATTCTACTTAAAGGTGCCCTATATAGAAAATCTGTATACCAAGGTATAGTTGAAGAATAAGAATGGGAATACTGTGAGCCTCAAACACTGTTTTTCCTTCTATACTCATGTAAATTCTGTGAAGTTGAAACCCTTGTGGATAAGAATCAGACCTAAGCAAGCACTCTTTAGAGTAGTCAGAATGCAAAATGGGGTATATATACAGATTATAAATTTGTTCAGCACCAAAGAGGTTTAAGGTATTTGTATCTTATCGTGTTTATTGTGAAATTAGCCAGATATGTTTGTAATTTGAGGTAACAAACACATGTTGACTGCTGAGTATTTTTTTATGCACATTTAATTAACATATCTTATCACTCTTACTGCCTAATCTTATTAGCTCTCACTGCGATTTCTCTGGAGTAAAGAAATAGCAATACACTTTATTAAATGTCATTTGTGGATGCAGAGGTTGATATTAATTCCTGACTGTGTTTACATTTGCATTATAGCTACAAAAAACAACACAATACTTCTCTGTTGGTCTCTTTTGTCGGGGGTAATTATGATTCAGCCTATATTTTAGTTTAGGTTGTTTGTCTGGTGGTTTGGATAGCTCACTCATTCTGTGCTAAAATAAAACTCTCTGCCATTTAAAGTATACATGAAATCAAATCTTTCTGCCGTTAAGAAAAAAAAAAAGTTTTCCCTTGTAATCCCTTGTAACTGAAATGAAAAAAGCACTTCCTGTTTGCTTATAATTAAATTCTCAGATTACCTCTGTCTGGGGTATACATACATAGCCATGACAACAATCAGAAATGGTGAAGAAGAGGTGTCTGTTGGATTGTAATAACTCTCCCGAAACCCTTTTCCTGATCTTTCTGAATGAAATGTACTGAAAAAAAGTGTTGCATGCAGCACTGTTGCAAACAATTTATTTGTGTTGAATTTAAACAAATTAAATAATGTTCAACTTAATTTGTTTGTTTAAATTCAGCCCAAATAAATTGTTTACAATCACTTAATGTAAAAAATTTAGTAAATCCAAGGATTCATCTTTGAATAATTTTTTTCAGTGTACTTTCCTACATCCAATCAGCTCACAGTAGAAAAAACAAGCCACGCCCTATTTCTTTAGGAACTGCACCACAATACAAAAAAATAATAATAAATGGTTGCAGCTTTTCATGTAGACTTTAAGTTAAAAAAGATTAACAGCGCATCTAAGCTGCTTTGACACATTGTGAAAATATTGCTATATAAATAAACATGAATTGAATTGAATCTACTCCATTTGTTAAAATACTTTTTTGACCAATACAGTATGATTATTTTGCCCATGTATATTACACTGTACATTATGCTGTGTGTACAGTATGTGTGCATGAGAGAGAGATAGTAAGCTCTGAGAGCTAGCCTATAGAGCTGAGCCTATTATTCATGACCTTTACCAATATGGTCAATAAAGACCTTTTGATTCTAGGCGCATTTTTTGAAGTAAGAAATAAGTTTAAAACCATTTCTGGAGAATATTTGAACCTACATACCTACTTTGTAGATATCAGAGACGCTAACTTACAGAATTTAACTTAATACATCAATATGGCATATATATGGCTAACACTGAGAAAAGATCTTCATCCATTTGACAGCACATGTGCTGCAAATCCTCACAACGCAGACACATTTTTAAAAAACGCGCTGCATTTTCTCACAACGCAAACAAATTAGTAAATCGCCTGCATTTTCCCACAGCACACTTTACGAAAATGTGCTGCATTTTCTCACAACACTTATAATAGCACTGAACACAACGGAAATATTTCAAGGGGACTCTAAAACGTGATGGACCCGGCTATTTAGGTTATGGTTATTAACGCTAATAACATACAACAGACAAGGAAAACAGAATGTTAAAATAAACAAACAAAAACTCACTTTGATCTTTCAAAGATCACCTACAACTTCACTGGGCAATAGACGCGCGCAGCAGTGTCCGCCACGTTTTTGGGTCCCCTTGAAACATTTCCGCTATGTTTCGTTGTTTTTGTAAGTATTTTTTCAAAGTGAGAAAATGCAGTGCGTTTTCGTAAATGGTTTGCTCTGCGAGAAAGTGCAGCAATTTTATTTGCGAGAATTTGCAGCATGTGTGCTGTCTAACGGATGAAGATCTTTTCTTAATTTGCTGGTGTTTTTTGTAATTGCATATGTTATCTCAAATTACAGCATGTCAAGCTCTCTCGGCCACCGTAAATGCACATCAAAAACAGGAAAAGCAAAAAAATAAAAATTAAAATTATAATTAATTAAAATTATATATATATATATATATATATATATATATATATATATATATATATATATATATATATATATATATATATATATATATATATATATATATATATATATATATATATATATATAGTAGAAGTCAGAATTATTAAACCCCCTAAATTATTAGCCCCCCTGTTTATTTTTTCCCCGATTTCTGTTTGACGAAGAGAAGATTTTTTCCAACACATTTCTAAACATAATAGTTTTAATAACTTATTTCTAATAACTGATTTATTGAGTTGTGATTAACTGATTCATGATGACAGTAAATAATATTTTACTAGATATTTTTCAAGTCACTTCTATACAGCTTAAAGTGACATTTAAAGGCTTAACTAGGCTAATTATGTTAACTAGGCAGGTTAGGGTAATTAGACAAGTTATTCTATAACAAATGTTTGTTTTGTGGACTATCGAAAAAAAAAATAGCTTAAAGGGCTAATAATTTAAAATGGCTTTGAAAAAATTAAAAAGAACTTTTATTCTAGCCGAAATAAAACAAATAAGACAATCTCCAGAAGAAAAAATATTATCAGACAAACTGTGAAAATTTCCTTGCTCTGTTAAACATAATTTGGGATATATATATATATATATATATATATATATATATATATATATATATATATATATATATATATATATATATATATATATATATATATATATATATATTCAATCATTAACAATTTCATAACTCACATATTATTCATATTAACTCACGTATTACATAACCTATCTATTTTGTAATTATTGTAATTATCTATTTTGCTATTATCTAAGATACTCCCGAACACTGTATATCTTTATTCTCTGACTGATCTCTCTCTTTCCATGTTTGTGTGTGTTAGACCGTCAGTGAAACATAGTTTGGAGACTCTCTGGTTGTGTTACTCTTCTCCGACTCCTCAAGCTGCATCTCATCTGCTCACTCTGCTGGTTCTCTGCCTATCATTGGTTGCTATAACCTCCTCGCTGCTTTTCTATTGGCTCATTAATCTTTTGAGATATAACATCCAGACGGCACTGATCGCAGTTGGTATCTATGCCACAGCAGTGTTTATCCTGTCAGCTCTCATCCATCCATTCCGATGTGCCGTCACGCTAATCTTCCCGACGCTGTTCACCCAACAGGGCCGCAAACTGCTTTTGTCTACATCTGTTATGATTGTGGTGCTGTACGTCCTACCCAACATGGCTGCCAACATCGCAACTCTAACACATGTTGTGAAGTGTGCATCAGAAAAACTCTCCCAAAGCCTCCTGAGCAGCTCAGAGCTCATAAACACCATCAAGGAAAATATGGTCACAACTGCTAAAGAGAACGTGAATCGTAATTTAGTACAAACGCTGCGTGATTTTGATCACACCACTAATATTAACGTCTCTGAAGTGAAGGGACGGTTGCATTCCTTAAGTCAACACGTGAAGGAGGATTTCTCTGAAATTAAAAGTCAAGTGCACAATCTGAAGTTACTGTTCAGCAGAATTTTTGCTGCCATTTTTGTTTTGTATTTGTTTGTGGAGTCTGTCATGTACATTCGCTCTTATTTGACGTCTGTAAGATTTGACAACACATATCTCACAAGTGGGCTTAGGAAAAAGGCAGTAGAAAAAGGACTCGTGATCGAATCAAAGGATGTGAAGAATGGTGTGAAGTCCACCAGTTTCAGAATAACTAAAAGGGAACTCTTCAGATGCCTGACTCCAGCCCTGGTGATCACTCTGTATCTGCTGATGACAGTCTTTTTGATAGTGCTGGACCATTTCTTGTATTTCTTGGTGAAATCGGGTGGTCCTTGGATTTCCAACATGCCATCCACCAACATCAGCATCAACGTCAACTTAAAGGTATAACCCATTCAAGCAGTTTCGCCTTAAAATCCTGAATAGGTATTCTTCATAACTGTAAGGATGTGTTCAGACTATAGGGCAACTTTAATTTTTCACTAATCATTTTGAAACATAGTCGGCGCCAATAGCCTTGTGGTTAGTGTGTCGACACATGGCACTGAGTGTGTTCACAGCAACCCGAGTTCGATTCCCAGCTCGAGGTCCTTTGCTGACCCTTCCCCTATCTCTGTTCCCTATACTTTCCTCTGTCTAAATCTCCACTGTCCTATCACAATAAAGGTGAAAACCCCTAGAAAATAATAATAAAATAAAACCGAAAGATAATATAAAATATAACTCCAAAAATAAAATATAAATAAAAAAAAAATAAATAAAATATAACTCCAAGGAGCAGTTAATTGGGTTCAAGTACTTGGCCATTAGGAGTATGTGTACAAAGATATTATTTATTAAGCACTAAAGAATTTTAGTTAGGTTTATGTCTCACACAAAATTCTATAAAAATTTCTATATCAAAGTTTAATCTTGCATCATTTCCTTATAAGTTATATGGAAAACAATCTCTCAAGGACACATCAGGTAAATATTAAAATAGAACAGTGTACGCTGTAAAGTCAATCACATCTCCCTGGCTATGTTGTTTCACTTAACATCTTAACATTGAAAACATGATATAAGGAACTGCCTTTTTTCATTTTGGTATTAACAACTTAGCAGACACCAAAAACGTTGAGGCATCGTGTAGCTACATATTTATATGACCGTCATCTGCACTGTATGCATATTTATAACAAAACAGAGCCTATACATAACTACCTTCTTTAATTTTCATTGAAAAATATAAAACACACCCCGTCTCTTTTGCTGAATAGCAGTTTTAATTAGTAAATTAGTTAAATGGTAACATATATGGTTTATTTAATATAGGAAATAAAGGTAAGCAATCAGTCAAATGTGCAAAATCAGTGTACGTGGTTACATTAATTAATATTATAATTATCTTATCTTTGCGCTCAGCAAAAACACATTACCTGAGAACAAGTTATAGACTCCAAAGAGTTATTAGATAGAGACAAGATGAATTAAATAATCACATTTAACAACTACAGTGAGATCCAAACTGACCAATCAACATGTGACCATATCGTAAATTCCCCAAGGTATACACATATATTAGCCAGGCCTTGATCTTATCAGTATCTGCCTTTGGAATCTGTATAGACCTTCTTGGTAAAAAGACATGTTTTGCAATATAAACAGATGCATATTATAATTTGCACTCTTACATCACTTTCCATCATTGTGAATAACGATTCTGTCTTCTGTTCCTCTTCTGTTTCCAATGATTGTAACTATCCCAGGTTGGAACAAAAGTAACCATTCTTCAACTTTTTGGCACAGACAGTCATACAGAATTGTTCAACTTCAACAGAACTTACACAGCCCTCATTCACTCTGATCCAAATATCTGTGAGGCTCAGTCTAGTCAATTGAACCCAGGTGTAGTGACAGCACTGGTGTTCCTCTATCTGTTCAGCTACAGCTTGCTGCCACTGGATGTTTACGCTCGACGTCTTCGGAGGAAAGTTGCAGCTTCTTTTTTCCAGCAGCAGGAGGAGAGAAGAGTGGAGTTCCTAATTAAGAAGATTCAAAGTAAACAAAAAGAAAGACAAAATGTGTTCTTTATAGAGACCAAACATCAAGATGAAGATGTCTCTGGAATGATAGATCTTTCACATAAATAATATGCTTAACATTAAGCTGTATTTTATAGTCTGTATTTTTATTGTACTTGTACTTGAAATTACTACATGTTTGTATTTTTCAATCAAACATTTTGATTATCATTTATTTTTATCAGAAGACAATGGAGTAGATGATTTTAAGGGAACATCTTTTGCAATAAAAAAAAAACTTTTATAAGGGGTCTGTGAATATAACCAGCTTGTAATAGTAAACATTTATTAATTGATTGACATTCTCCCTTTGTCCATGTCATCAGACATCAGAGGGGTAAGTTCTGCCCATAAATGACAATCTCTCCCTTATTAACAAAGAATGTTAGTCCATACCTGTCAACCCTCCCTTTTTTCCCAGTATACTCCCGTATTTTACAATTACATCCCGCTATCATCCCGTAAAGGTATGTTCCCATAATTCTCTCGTATTTTAATCTTTCTATGAAGGGTGGCAATAAACATTAAAAGAGCCGATCCTCCCTATATGCAACCCATACCGCCAAATCACCAGGGGATGCCCCTTGCTCTTAAATGTGAATCTGTTCTGTGCTTTCATTTTATTTAGGTATGAAAACACTTTGAAATAAATATAAAAATGTGATTCCCTTCATTTCCATTACAGGCACAATTGCGTGTGCGTGATTGTCAGACGCACACCATAGTGATAAATATATGCTGCTTCCCAAACGGATTCTGTACACGCGATTTGAAGCAGAGTGAAAGTGGACACTTTGGGTTTCGGGTGTGTGTTTGAACTGACATATATACATAATAATAATAACATATAAACATGTTGATCTTGGTGGGTTTTCTTTTAAACACAACACATTTTGTCTGAAATTAACATAAAATGTGTGTGTGTGTGTGTGTGTGGGGGGGGGGGGGGGGGGGGGGGGGGGGGAGGGGGGGGGTTATCCCTTATTTTCACATCCCAATGTTGACAGATATGTGTTAGTCTTGTTTTTGAAACTGCCATTATGCTGACATTTTTAAAAAGAGTACAATCTCATTTAAACTTAAAGCGACAGTCACTGAATTGGCACAAGTAGAATAAAAGCCTCAAGGGGCAGTTTCATAATGTTATAAAACATTATTTGTGGGGAATTTTGAGCTCAAACATCACATACACACTCTAGGGACATCAGAGACTTATTTTGCATCTTGAAAAAAAGAGCATAATAGTTCCCCTTTAAAGACTTTATAAATCATCATGAAATAATATTGTAAAGTAATTTTTTCATGTCTCCTTTGATGAAAATTACTACTCTGCAAACACTGTTGCTTTTAAACAATACAGTCATTACTAACGGCCCATAAATGTTGCAAATATTACCCACACCATTACACCACAATCAACAAGCTAAAAGGATGATATAAGGCAAGATGGACCCACCAATCAATTTTGAAAGAAGTCTAATAGACGTCTAAACATTACCTAAAACATGTAGGCTAAATGTGGGCTGTCAGTGGAATCTAATAATTGTACAAATTTGTAATTACTGTACAGATTTGCTAATGACTAATGCTAATGCTAATCTATAACATGTTTTAATTCATCTGAGTATAAAGGCATTCTAGGATCAGTGTAGACATGCCGACAGTGGTTACCTACAGTGCTGCTAATATTGTGGAGTGCGCAATAAAGAAATAGAGTCTGCAATTACCTACATTTATCAATCAAGTGGTGGTCTGCTCTTTACTCCACAAAAGGTAATGGTTTTTATCAATGCTGAACAATGTCAGTGCTAAGGATAGTAACCTTGAATTATTTTATTTATGAGCCAATATACAATACATGAGTAGTTTTCATGCATATAGCTACTACAGTCTAAAACAGTAAAACAGTAATTTTTTTGCGTATTGATTTTTATATCACAGGTGTTTTATTCATAAAAAAAACATTTCCACCCCTCTGAAGTTCATTTTTAAAGATGGTTGACAAAATTATTCCACAAACTTGTTTGTGTCCACCCAAATCTGTGTACTTACAGCATATTATTAGTGTACCTAAATAAGCCCAACTTGCTAAACTTTCAATTCAAATTGTGTTTATTTCATGCATTCATTTATTATTCATTCATTCATTTTCCTTCAGCTTAATCCTTTATTTTTCAGGGATCACCACAGCGGAATGAACCGCCGACTCTTCTAGCATATGTTTAACACAGCGGATGCCCTTCTAGCTGCAAACTAGTACTGGGAAACACACATACACTCACTCATTCACACACACTCTCTCATACACTACAGCCAGATTAGTTTATTCAATTCACCTATGGTGCATGTCTTTGGACTGTGGGGGTAACCGGAGCACCCGGAGGAAACCCACACGAACACGGGGAGAACATGCAAGCTCCACACAGAAATGCCAACTGACCCAGCCAATTCTCAAACCAGTGACCTTCTTGCTGTGAGGCGAACGTGCTAAAAATATCTAGTAAAATATTATTTACTGTCATCATGGCAAAGACAAAATAAAATGTATTGAAAAAATCTTCTCTCCGTTAAAAAGAAATTGGGGGGGAAAAATTCAGGCGGGCTAATAATTCTGACTTCAACTGTAATGTATTTCAGATTAGCCTTTCCTCATTTTTCCTGCATTTCCACTTTTTATTTATTTTTTTAAATGTTTTTATTCATTTGATGGTCATGATTCAATTGCACTATTGTAAACTGTGTGGTGTGATCTCACCTGACACTTTAAAAGGATAAAAAGAGCGTAGTGTTTAACAGTGAAAACAGCTTTCTGCTTTTACCTTACAATTCACAATCCATTAAGGGACAGTGTTAGTGACAAAGCTCCCAGTCTAGGGGGACTGGATGATGGAAACATGACACTAATGGACAGAAAATCAAAAGAGTCTTGTAGCAAGAAATAACTGTACTGAAAAATGTTCAGGATGTTGCAATGTGTATCATTTTGCTTTATTAAATGACTGCAGTATATTACATACAAGGTTATATCAGAAGGATTTTTTTCCATCTATTTTTATGAGAAAGATCTAAACTCTTACTGACGTCAGACAGATGAAAATGCGCATCTTAAGAAATGAACCCACACACAAGATTTATTTTTAATGAGATCTCTAATGGTCTCAGTCTGCTTTTAGCAGTTTGCGCTCTTTTAATTAACAGCTATGTTCACTAAATGACTCATATTACTACTCAGTTCATGCATCTGTATTGTAGGTTCACATTCTGCACAGTAGTCTGAAGTAATAGATGGTAACACTTTTAAATTCCATTCGTTGACATGGACAGTAGAAAATAATTTTAAATAATGCCTTTATTAAATTCACCCGCTTCAAACATTATCACTCGATTGAATGAGCGTTATCAGTGGTAATCAGCTGATAGATATCGGCCAGTAGGGGCCTTCTGCACCTACTGGTAGGCTCAGAAGGCTGTTATCATTCACCCATACGGTTAATCAGCTATACTAATAGAGAAGACTCCAGATTCAGATCTGTTTTTACATTATTGTGATGGTTGGGTTTAGGGTTGGGGTAGGGGTAGACATTAATGAAATACAATTAATGGGAATTTATAAATAATATACATAATTCTTGTTAACCTCCGGTCGCAGCCATATGTATTTTATAGCTGATTAACCATGTGGATGGATGAAAACAGCCTTCTGAGCCTACTAGGTGCCTGAAAGCACCCACTGGCCCATATCTATCAGCTGATAACCACTGATAACGCTCATTCAATCCAGTGATAACATTCGAATCGGCTGTTAATTGCTAACATATAGACATCAAAGCCACCCTTCAAACACAATGACTGACTTAAATGATCATTTAAAATGTTTATAAATGATGTAGAAGAAACTGAGACAGTTGGATTTTTAACCCTTTTTATACAAAATTTGTACTCTAACTAATAATACTATTTATATAATTTCACTTAAAAGAACAACAATATTATATTAACCCACTGAATCACAAATAAAAGTCAACTTCAAAGTACTCACTTTATTATTTCTTGCTACTCAAGTTTTTTTTATGGTTGCAATTACAGTATTTTAAGTATCCAAGTATTTTAATATGCATCTAAAAAGCAAGTCTGTTTCCATTTTTTTGCAGAAGATTGGAAACTACAGTATTACACTGGAAATTAATTATTTAAATATATATATTTTCCTCAAAACACTAATCAGCAGTTGAGTCAATATACGCCAAACTTTAATGAAATTAGACATTAGCCGAATAATCGAACTCTATGGAGATGTTAATAGATTTACCTTTTTAGATTACCACTACACATTTACCCAACATTTACTTTAACACTTACTGTAACTTTTTAAATTCAGGGTCCTTTTGCAAATAAAAGCCAAAAAAAATTAAAAATAAATGATGATCCCACATTATATTAAGTGGCCTTAACTAATATACTTAGACTGAAATTAATCATTGATTACAATGTGTAAAAACATGTTTTACATTGTACTTATGATTTATTAAATACATGCATGTAATTTATTTCTGCAATTACATCTTTAATTACACTATTGTTCATCCCTTATCGTAACCCACTGTTAAACCTACTCCTACCACCAAACCTGGCCCTAACCCTACCAGTATTCCAACCTCAAGGGCACCAGAAGTGTTCTGCAAAACATTATGAACACGTGCATTGTATGTATTTATTTATTTTTTTATTTATTTTTGAGTAAAATAGTAAAGGCCACTTAATATAAAGTGGAATTATAATTATGCATTTTGTTTGTTTTTCAAGAACGTTTCACACAGTGTTTCTTTACAAAGTGACATCTCTAACTATATGCACAATAGAGATTTAGTGGTGTGAACAGGGTTGTTTAGGACAAATGCTAATTAAAACATACTTTTATAACCTTTTTAGTACGCTGTCATTTAGTAAACATACCCTCAGAAATACAGATCAAGTGTTGATTATGAATTATGTTGTGCTAGACATCACAAATCTGTATTCAACTACTTTTCCCCACATCTTCTCTTTCAGTATTTCTTTAGGTGCCTGCTAAAATGACCCAGTCGATAACAGTCAGTATCACTCTTTGTCTAAAAATCTGATGGAAACTTGAGAACTTCAGATGTGAGCCGTATGTTCATGCATTAGAGGCTGAATAGTTGCTGTAAACATCTATCCAGACTTTTATAAAGAGTTTTTCCAAGTCCATCAAAGATGGATGCATGTGGGAGAGGAATAACGACCCTTACTTTGTAGCGTTGTTCAAATCCTTAGGGGAAACCTCAGTGGTCACTTTCTTGAATCTCTCTTTATTCCTGCCTTTGTAACAGTGCATTTATAAAGCTCTGCTGCAGCGGCGCCAACACCTGTCTCATAGCAACTGCACATCACCATGACATTGGAAAGCTAATACTCCGACAAATCCATTTTCAGAGAAAGAGCTAGCATTAGTCAAAGAAACAACAGAAGGAAGGTATTCAAAGACAGATCTTAACCAGGTAATTATTAGAAGCGAGAGCCCTTTATTGAGGTCAGATATTGAAAGCATAATGGATGATAATGGAAATGTGTGCAGTCTCAGAGAGGACTAAAAACAAGAAATGAAAGGCACAAATGAAGAAGAAGTTGAAGAGAAAAAAGGTGAATATGGTGATTATGAAGATTAATAAAGCTTATTCTGAAAACTACAATTTGCAGGGAATATTAGAACAACACTTTAAAGTAAAAACAAGACTTTGATTAAAGGGATAATTAATGTGATAATAAAATGATTGTAGAAATGACTTTGAATATTTACTGTGTACTTATATTTACTCACCCTCATGCCCCTCCAAATCCATATTAGAACAGAAAGTTTAAAAGTTCATCCTTTGATCAGATGGGGGCTGTAGAGCTTTTAAGCCTTACAAAAAGGATGCAAAACTACCATAATATGTTTACAATACATTTTCCCAATACTATCCAAGTTTCAGATTCCAATTTCGAAATATGATGCGCTTAGCATACTCGATTTAGGGGGTTTTCTTCAAAAAAGTACTACAAAACTACAGACATAGTAGTTATACACGTGTATGTGTATCACGTGTACAGTCCATAAACCACTCTACCTATTGGCTGTATAATGCGGCCGTAAAATCTGTCAAATCTCGACATATCGTCAATTGATGTCATTTTCAACACAGTGGAAACCAAATTAGCATAGCATGGAGCAGAATTATGTGACACTTTAATGCGTTTTGGTGCACAAATTTTACACATGCATATAAAATAAATTTTAGTGTATCGGGGAACGGTTTATTTATTTATTTATTTATTTATTTTACCTATTTTAGGTGTTTGATATAGGCCTATCTATTATACAAATAATGAATCACAATAAAAAATCAATAGATTCATCATTTTTAAATAAAATGTCATGGCGCCCTCTTGTGGTCTGAATGCACTATAACTCAATGAGGTTGGAAATAGAAAAGAAATTAATATCAGATCATGAAGCCTATTTTTTCCCCTCATTTATTGTCTCTGGCGGAATCCGATAGTGCATATACTCTCTCATATATTGTAATTACTTACTTTGCAATCTTTGGATTTACATTTGCCATACTGGCATGACCTTACACGATTTCATCATCAATGTCACTATTCACAAATCATCTGCCTTGGCCTAATATTGAATTTAGCAACATTCAGATTTTAATAGTAGGCAGCTGTGCTGTGGGAAATAAATCTATTGAAATGTTATAACAATATCTTAGCTTCTTTCTGATTATGTAAAATTGTGTAAATTTTTATGCATCGATTGAATGATTTTTGTCTTTTAAAAAATTAACAAGATGGACAGATTTGTCAACACACTATCTTGGCTAATGCTGATTAAACATCAATTCCCTGCTTACAATTTACCCTGGAAATACAGTATATTTGTTAACATTTGAAGCATACGCATAATCAGAAACACATTAAAACATGCAAAACAATAACGTTATTTGGATTTTCTTCAAATATGATGATAAAATTGTCATGGGAAGAGCTTGTTATAGTACACATAATAGAGTGAATCAGCCCTAGACAAAAACAAGCTGGCTTGATTCAGATTGAGTTTATTTGTGCTGCTGTGACACAGGTAATGATGCAGTCTGATGATCATACATTCAAATATATTCATTTGAGCCTCTATTCAGATCTCTTCTGTAATTTACTTCATAAAAGTCCTAGCACATTTTTCATTCCTTTTATATATCACATTAATTTATACGCCTGGCTTTTTGGACAATTCAGTTACTGACGTCTGTATTTATATACAGCTGCATCTATGTTCCAAATAGCTAATGCCCCTTTTAAAATAGCATTTGTTAAATCTGGGCAAGACCTAACACAAGTTACACATAAACACCCATTTAAACATTATTGTAGTTAGGCCTACTTCAGAGCAATAAGACTTTTTTTTTTTTGACTTTTACATTATCTTAAATTTTAAAGTTTAGTAAAGTTTAGTATCTTTTTTCCATATACTATACAAATAACTGAAGTGTGAATAACTTTAACTTTCACCAAAACCATTTATTTAAATTATAACTCATAAATAACCTATGGTAACTAAAAAATCAAAGTATCACATCATGTTATTAGATGTTCTCTCATTTTTCCAACCTGATTGTTTTTCTATAGACTGTACAACGACTGCTGTACAGTAAAAAGCCCAGCATGTTCTCTAAACAAGTTAAATGTATAATTCAACTGCAGTCATTCAAAATGAATATGATTTTTTTTGCAGTGTAACACTAAAATTATTTTTAGATGAAACACTAGTCTTGGCGATTCGTATAATGCAAGTGAAATAAAATAAAATAAATGAAATAAGTAAAATAATAAAATATAATACAAAAATACAATAAATTATTGATAACTACAATTACGTAATAATAATAATAATAATAATAATAATAATAATAATAAAAGATGGCTCTTTATGATACATTGAGGAATTCATTTTCAGCCTAGTCTTAGGTTTGTACAAGAAACTGAAACTTATGTAGGCCCACTAATAACATTAAATTTAATCCACCTTTACAAACCACCCTGAGCTCATTCACAATAATCTGGAGTACTGTTAACATGAAAACTGTGTTTTTAATTATTAAAGTGTTAAATTTATAAATGGGGACTTCTCAAGGAAGTTAATATTTGAAGTCAAATGGTTTGACGGACAAAAGTCAAACATTAAAACAGCTGAATTTGTCCCGAATTCAAATGAGATGACTTTTCAAATGTGAATATTAAAAGCTATAGCTACTCAACAGCTTTTAGAAAGGACAGAGAAGGATAAAGAGAAATAAACAATAATCAGGCAGAATAAAACTGATTATAAATACTTGACTATTGTGTGAACAGTTTGTAATCAAGTAATCTATAAAAAGTAACTGTAATCTGATTATTTAAAAGAAATTATAATGCAATCACAAGTGGGCTACTGATTTTTTGGAATCTGATTAACCTACATGATCAAGTTTACATGGAATCAACACTGTTTACACTGCACACAACATAACATAAGACATACACATACGAAAGAGAGAATATATAGATTGTATTTGCATAGTAACACCAGCAAGAAATAGTCAAAATAAAAAACATACAACAGTCTTTTATGGTTGATTATAAAAAAAAAAGGGGGGGGGGGGTATAGCTCACAAATAAAAGGTAACAATAATAAAACAATATGGATTTATGCCTATTTTACATGTATTACATACTCTAATGGCATATATGCCCTTAAACGTAGTCTTTAACCAATTCTGCAATAAGATAGCTATTCATAAACAGATTTTTTTTATTCATATACACAAAATAATAATATATGACAAACAGATTTATATAACAGGCTCTCTTTGCTGCACCTGTGCGCCTTCTTTAAATGACGCTCACGCAGGTACCTTGCGTCACGCGCAGAGGCGGAAACGCGGAAGCCAAGCGCGAGCTGCACATTCCACGTCACTTGTGGTGGATTCACCGCAAGCGAGACGCGATTCTGACATGACAATTTAGCACTTTGACGTGAAACTCGCCGGATGTGATGCCACGAGTGTTTTGGCTTCAGGCTCAAACTGACAGCAAGCGCAATATCAGCGAGTTGTGAACAGAGGATTCGCGTGAAGGTAATGTTTGTGTGCGGATTCATGGACTGCGTGAAGAGCGCTTACAGCAGGCGGCTGCTCCATGTCGCTGTTTTATTGGTTATCCAGCCCTGTGTCCATCATTGTTAATGATATGATGGTTATACACAATAAGTGTATTATTTCGCAATGGCTGCGTACCAAAACATAGCTAGTTACCTGAAAAGGCAGCATTTCTTGGGCTCCTAAATATGATTCACGCGCTTGTTGATGCCCAAAACATGCTGTTTGAAGACGCAGCTCACATCATTTTATACGTTATGGCCTTTTTGTTTTGGCTCACAGGTTATCGCATTTCATAGATCTTCAAGATATCTTGCTTGCTTGGAACAATTCTTCAAGTTTTATGCCAGTTAAATGACTAAACCTGCTTTTTTGTTTGTTAATGTAAGCCTCTAAATGCCCTTTACTGCCTGTAAAATGTGTTGCACCTGTCTACCATAACATATTAAGTACTGTAGGATGTATGCCGTTGTGAGAAAAAAGTTTATACATTGGTATTATTATTATCATTTGGGTAAATGTAGTAATGTTTGTCATAACGTATAAAACATACCCAGTCAATCAAGCTAAGTGACTGTCAAGGGTGTATCTTGAACTGTCACAACAGTGTTATGGGGTGTGTACATGTTTTGTAAATTTTTCGTAGGGAACACCTTCATATTACCTTTACTGATTCACAAATTTTTTTTTCAGCATAGCACAATATTGGCAGTGGGTCAGCATAGTTTGCTTAATGTGCTGTAATTAATTGTGCTCAGCAAACTGTAATGCAACCCTCCTGGATTTTTTATCCTTGTGAGTCTGAATCTTACCTTTTTTTGCTTACCTGACATTGCACTGATTGCAGAGGTTTTATAGCCACCTTTGAATTTAGATGTTTTACACTGTTGAACGACAGAAAAAAGCACAAAAATGATTGTGTTCGAGAATTTTTCTGACCTCTTTTGTTGATAACTGGACTGTTTTTTTCTGAAACTCATTTTATGCTACATTTGTAGCTGTTGTAGTTTTTATCTTTCATTTAAACATATGCTGTTTTGCTGAGTGCAAAGTGAATGATATGCAATATGTCATATTTAATGCAAAGATCAGTGCAAACTGTTGTTTGCAAAATGTAATATTTCAATCTTAAATTATTTTGAAGTTCTATCAATTTGAAAAGCAATCTTATTTGAATAGAAACTTGATTTTTTTTATCAGCTTATAGCCTAATTCATATACATACAGTATTTCAAAACTCTGCAGTATCCTCGTAAGTCTGTATGTATTGGGATTTGTATTTTCTTAAAGAGAGTTGAGGCATTTTTCATGCATTACACAGAGAGAATGACATCAGTATGATGTAGTGGCAAGGTAGTGTAGTGTAGTCCAGGATAGTTGGAAACCAAATATTCAAAGTTACTTGCTTAATGCTGATATAGACCAGAAAAAATGTATTCTAGCGTTTTCCTTTTTTTAATTAGACAGAACTGTGAAACAAAGAAAGTCAATTATGAACACGAAGAATGTACTGTATGCTCTGGTGCATTTGCACTCATGTATTGGATTTTCATCTCTGTCATATCTGAAGTTCTGGTTCCGTCACATCATACAAACAGAAAAACGTACCAATAATATAAATAAATGTAAAATATATGTAATAGATGGTTTATAGACAACTGCATTGCTGTGTAAATCTGAGGTATTTGCTCCAAATGACCACTATCATGTGGGTTTGCTTGTGAAGTGAACTGCTCGCATGACTGGCTGAAAATCACGTGAATTGCTTCATTTTTCAAATAGTTTTTCCAATAGTTTAGTTTTGTTTCAGATTTCCTATGATGTAAAGGAAATTGGGCCACAGTGACTGCCTTGTAGAGAATCACAAACTGCAAAAAATGAATGGATTGGTGTTAAGTTCTGTTCCTGAATGTGTATGTTTTCATTCTAATGTTGAGTGTTTTTCCCTCTTGTTTACAGAGTGTCTGATCTGGTGCTCGATCTTCATGGGTGAATCAGGGACTCGTCGCTCCACCCTGGTCTCCAGGCTTCCCATCTTCAGGCGCAGTGGCCGAAAGAGGCAGGACTCCCTCCCTTCCTCACCCTCCTCTGGCGGTGTTGGCAATGGCGTCCACACATCTTCTCCCTCCAGCACGAACTCCAGCTCCAGCAGCACGAGCAAGCGCCGCAGCCTGTTCCGTACACCGTCCCTCAGCTTCCACAGCAAGAGGAACAGCGACCCGATCCAACTCAACCTGGACAATCGCACCCAGGGGACTGATGCCACCTTTCAAGATGGTTGCGTCTCAAAGACTCGCCATTCATTTGGATTCTGTGGACACAAAAAGAAGATCACCCGATCTCATACGGAAGACCTCGAGAAAGCTTCGGCCAACAGAAACAGCGTGTTTATTAACTGCATCAGCTCAGGTACGAACGAGGGAGATGATTCAGGGTTTCTTGATGACGTGAGCAGCAAGAGATCTTCCAAGCATAAGAAGCACCTGCTGCCCAAGTCCTTTTCAGCTCATCAGCGGTTACCCAAGAACTCTTCTAATATCCCAGACCAGGTTCAAGGTCAGGACGGGGTGGAAGAACCTCCTAAAACTGGTACCCCTGGTTCCTGGCCTGGAGAACTGGCGGAGAGTTCCCTACAGTCACCTATGATCTCAGAAGACCGCACCACTGCAATCACACCGTCTGATTTCGTCCATGTCACAGAAGACTCTGTCTCGGAAGTGGATGCTTTGCCGGCCCCCAGTCCTGCTGCTCCTCCGGAAACCTCCAGCCAAGCTGTTTCTACCTCGCAGGTGTCCTTCACTCCAGCTGAGGGCACCTCAGAAAAGCCCCTACTGCCAGATACCAGCCACACAGCCAACACACAGTGCGAGAGCACCACTGCCCATACAGAGCCAGTCACACTGCAGACAGTGAAAGAGCTGAACCCTAATCCAGAGCAGTCAGAGGCCAGTGAGATTGATCAAGCTCCAGAACTGAGTGAGGACAGCAGCTCCAATCCAGATCCCCGTGAGAGAAGGTCCAGAAATTCTGTACTTATTCAACAAACTGGAAGATTATCAGGCTTGAGCAAACTGGAGACCAGACCAAGTCACCTGAGAAAGCCACACACAGGTAATGTGGATTTTTTTTTCTACCATTTAGGCTGTTTTCTGTTTTGAGAGGAACACATTTTAAGGGAAATTGTTTGCATACTTGTTCCATAGCAGAAACACTTTAATCAGTTTTTAAACCAGTTCCTGTAATCTACACAATTTCATATCTACAGTAGCTGCTATGACCTCGAAGCGTCCTAGATGATTTGCTATTACTGCCATGATTATGAAGTGCTGATGTGAGGGAATCTTTAATATTCCATGAGGCCAAGAGTGTGGGTGAGCTGTCAGCTCCAGAATTGGAAAATGTAAAAAATGTATATACACTACCGGTCAAAAGTTTGGGGTCAGTTTTTTTTAAAGACAATTATTCTGTTCATAAAGCCGGCATTTATTAAATGTCAAAAAATTGTTAAATATTTATTACAATTTTGAATAACTGCTTTCTTATTGTATGTGGTTTCAAATGAAATTATTACTCCAGTCATTATTGCTTTCATTACTATAACCATTATTAATATTGTTAATAATAATAATAATAATAATTAATATTAGAGTGATTTCTGAAGAATCATGTGACTGAAGACTGGAGTAATGAAGCTGAAAATTAATCTCCAAAATCACTGGAATAAATTATTAAATTAAAATATAAACTACTTTTGAACAGTTATTTTATAGTGCAATTTCATTTCACAATTTTCCAATTTGTTCTGTATTTTTGATGAAATAAATGCAGCCTTGGTGAGCAGGAGAAGCTTATTTTAAAACATTTTAAAATCCTACTGACCTCAAACTTTTGACCGGTAGTGAACATTGAAAAAGTTATGCTATTATAGTTGCCCAGAAATACATTAGCTGTGTTTTACGTTAGTTGTAAAATTAACAACCAAACTAAAGGATATTTGTTTGTACATCATGAGTAGGAAAATGTGCATATTACATGGCTACCAGCATAAATAAATAAATTATGCAGTTACAGTATACAGGTATCGTGGATGAAGTATGGCTCCCAACTTGCACTGATGACATAATTTAAAGCCAACATTTTCTTTTTAATTCAAATACAGTATTTGAAACAAAGAGAATCAATTAATTAATAAGGCGAATGTGCTCCAGTACGCTAATCATACACTCATGCTTTGTATTCTCAGAGACTATGACAGAGGCAGTAATGATCATGAGTTGGATCTGTGGCACAACATAACTGACTAAAATAAAACTAACAAAATTCTTTCTTTCTTTCTTTCTTTCTTTCTTTTGCTTCAAAATATTTATCACATGGGTAATCATTTTAGTTAAAATAACATTTTGGTGCTAGAAAGCAAAAAAAAATGAAGGGAACAAAAGTATAAATTTGTTGGTAATATTTAAACAATTCCAGTGTTGTGGATGTGACATTTGCTGCAAAAACTTAAAACATAAATTCACAGAGAAAGTATATGCTAACATTATATTGAAACATCTGTTTATATTTTCCAAAAAAACTAACCACAGAGTTGTGGGATCAGAAAATGTCAGTCTGTAAACATGGATGTGACCAAAAAAAGTCTGCTAGTTTACAGTATACAACATACTTTGTAGAAATTCTATAAATAAACTGCACAACCCAAAAGAAATGATTTAAAAAAAATAATAATAAAAATAAGAGTTGGCTCATTATAGAACAAAAATATAGATTTTATTTTATTTGACATTTTTGCATTTAAAAAGCTTGGTTTTGGATGCGACACCTCTCCGTTACACATGTGACAGCTGTGAAATTGCTATTTGTGTGACTTTTTGGTAAATCAAATATAAGAGTTTGAAAACATGATTTTACAGTATTGTAAAATACAAGCCGACATACACAAAAAAAAAAACCTAGAACAAGTTCGCTATTTTGGTAAACTTTTTTTCATGACAAGGTTTACATTTGCATGGAATTGCTCTTTTTTTTTTTCAATTCAAGAATTCTTATTTTTCTTTTTTTTTTTTAAAGCTATGGAAGATCTTTCTTTTGACTTGACATGGTGTTACAGTGGTGCTTTGTGTGAGGTTTATGAACAGAAATTGGTTTTTGCTCTTTGTTTAATTTTTTTCCTTTATCTTTTTTGGGAGTTAACTGTTTAGATAGTGTATTAATATTTTGCAATAAAGTGTTGAGAAAATAAAACTCTTTTCTTTCTTTCTTTCTTTCTTTCTTTCTTTCTTTCTTTCTTTCTTTTTCTTTCTTTCTTTCTTTCTTTCTTTCTTTCTTTCTTTCTAACTAAAAAATAACACTGCATCTATTAACCAATCAGCATAAGGTATTGCAAGTTAAGAAGTCATTCCTAATCCAAATAATTTATTACTTCTTGCCACAAGTCTGTCACATGGTTAACCATTGTAGATAAAATAACATTTTAGTGCGAGAAAGCAAAACATTGAAGGGAATATGAGTTGCAACTTGTGGGCAATTTTTTTTTTTTTTATTCTGTCAAATCAAGAATTGTTGTTGATTTTAGAATTTTTTATTTTTTTTAAAGCTATGGATAATCTTTTGACTTGATGTTGTGTTGCGGCAGTGCTATGTGTGAGGTTTATGAAAACAGTTTGGTTTTTGCTCCAATTTTTGTAAATAATTTTTTTCTTTTTCTTTTTCTCTTTTTTATTCTTTGTGAGTTAATTGTTTATTTAGATAATATTTTTGTAATGAAGTGTTGTGAAAATCAAAAATTCTTTCTTTCTTTCTTTCTTTCTTTCTTTCTTTCTTTCTTTCTTTCTTTCTTTCTTTCTTTCTTTCTTTCTTTCTTTCTTTCTTTCTTTCTTTCTTTCTTTCTTTCTTTCTTTCTTTCTTCCTTCCTTCCTTCCTTCCTTCCTTCCTTCCTTCCTTCCTTCCTTCCTTCCTTCCTAAAAAAAAATTATCTATTAACCAACCAGCAAGCAGTTTTTCAGAAAGCCACTTGATATGCGAATTAACAAGTCAGTCACTACTGCTCCAGATTATTTAATACTTCTTGCAAATCTGTCACATGGTTAATCATTTTAGTTAGAATAGCATTTTAGCCGTCATATTATACAAACTTTTCATGATATGTTGCCTAGAAAGTGCAAAACTGATCTCCACTACTTTGAGAACTACTGTAAAGTAAATTATCTTTGCACATGCAAACAACAACTGGAAATTCGGGAAAAAAACCCTGCTTTTACAAACAATGCTTTATGCTCCAGTTCGTCTGCATTTTTCTTATAACCTATGATTTTCCCTTTCAGTAGAGGATACTTTTACATTGAGAGAGCTTTCACTCAGAACTGCCTGTGGCTTAGAGCTTTATGGGAAACCAACCAGCCCCTTATATTGAATTTCCTCCACTGGTGACCTGATATTGGCTTTACTATAGATCGTCTTGCAAGAGAGAGTGAACTTTACACTCAGTAAGTTCAAATACAGGCTTGGGGAGGTTTATTAATATTCATGTGAATGATTAAACTCCTTTTAAGATTATTAGGATGTTTTTAAGTCATGCATATTTATTTAGATAGGAGGAAAGATGTCTGGATACAGTCAAGCTAGTTATTTTGCAATACAGAAACCTAGCTGTTTTGTTAACATATTTACTGTAATTTAAATGATTGTATAGTAGTAGTTGGGCTTTTCACTGTATCAGGATTTTTCTTTGTAATGTTCTGGATATTTGTATCAACATTGTCCAGGCTTTCAAGCATTTATGATTCTAGCATTGTAATGAAGCAAAGCTATCAACATTGTGTTGGACCGTTTCATCTGTTGATGTTATTTAGCATTAATTGACTAGTTCTAAATGATTAAACCATTCATTTAATTCAGGTCTGGTGCAGTGGGTGAGAAATAGTTTGTGCCCTAGGCTTAGCGCTTCTTTGTGTGTTTAATATGTTTGTTTACATCTGTGATACATTCTAAAGATTGTGTTCAACAGCCTAATTTATAGTCCACTGTGAGCTTTCTATACATACAACAAGATACTATGCACTCTCAGAAATAAAGGTACGTGAGGTGTCAATGAGTGGTACCTTTTCAAAAGGTACAAATTTGTACCTGAAAGGTCTATATTAATGCCTCAAGGGTACATATTAGTACCAAAAAAGTACAAAAGTGTTCCTCTTAAAATTTTTAGATACTAATATATACTTTTAAGGTACCAATATGGACCCTTTAGGTACAAATGTGTACCTTTTGAAAAGGTACTACTCCTGGGACAGCTCGCGTACCTTTATTTCTGAGTGTAGACACGCACTTATATTAATTAAAAAGGGGAAGAAAAACCTATTTGTAATGAGTATAAGAATATTTTGACTATAAAGCAAATTTTAATAGTATTTAAATCTCTAAATGATATCAGAGAATGATTATATTCAGGACATCTTTTAAGGAAAGTTTTAGAAAGGTGACTTCTGGAGGATTTTTCTGAATATTTATCATCGGTCAAATTGAAAGATCTTAAATATTTGTGTGTTACAATGTATGATTATTAAGAAATTTGTTGATATATTGAATATTTATTACCAATGTTGGCTTGAATATAGTCAATGCTGCTGATATGACATTAAAACATAAATAAATAAATATATATATATATAAATAAATAAAGCTACTATAGACATTTTAATCATTCTGTGAAAAGTAAAATAAGGTTTACATATTTTTACCTATGGATTTGACAATCATTTTCCCAAGTGTTTAAAACTATTCATATGCATTAGAGCTGCAGAATATATCGTTTCAGCATCGATACCGCAATGTGCGCATCTGCAATAATCACATCGCTGGATCTGCAATGTCAAGCATGGCTTATTATTGACCATGAGCTTGAGATTATTAGCAAAATTTGTTAATTGCATTAGTTTTTTTTTTCTTTTTCTTCCTGTTAATCATATCAAGTGAGTTTAAAGCATTCAGGCACAAGAAACCATAGCATTTGTAGCTTTAACAAATATTTTCAGAGTCCAACTGCCATTAAGACAAATATAAAGTACTTTTTTTCTCTCATTTGTATGTTTACCTGCTAAAAATATAGTTTAAAGTAAATTTTAATAATCTATTTATATGCACTGCCCTATATAAATCACCTAAAACATTCTGAAATATGGAATTCTTCTCAAAAAGAGTTTTTCAATCCATCTGGCGAAATATGTTTCATATGTATATCTTGCAGCCCTAATATACATGTTCAATAACGCTTTGTAGT